>NC_072410.2:115064318-115367348 GCF_028858775.2 Pan troglodytes
TATGTCCTAGTAACAGAGGTAGATGAGATAAACAAACAGACAGCATACATGTAATACGTCAGAGAGCAAAAAGTGCTGAGGATTAAAGTAAGACAGAGGAAGGGAGAGAACATGATGGGGATGATATTTGATCAGGTTAGGTAGTCACATTCCCTCTGACAAGGTGGCCATTGAGAAGAGACCTACAGGAAATAGAGAACTATGCAGACATAGTGTATGAGCCCATTTTCACACTGCTATAAAGATATTCCCCAAGGTGTGTAATTTATAAATAAAAGAGGTTTAATTGACACAGTTCTGCATGGCTGGGAAGGCCTCAGGAAACTTACAATCATGGTGAAAGGGGACAAGGCACATCTTACATGGCAGCTGGTGAAAGAGAGCAAGCAACAGCAGGAAAAACTGCCTTATAAAGCCATCAAATCTCATGAGAACTCACTCACTATCACTAGAACAGCATTGGGGAAGCCACTCCCATGATCCAATCACTTCCCACCCTCCACACATGGAGATTATGGGGATTATAATTTGAGATGAGATTTGGGTGAGGACACAGAACCAAACCATATCATTCCTCCCTAGCCCCTCCCAAATCTCACATCCTCACATTTCACAACACAATTATGCCTTCCCAACAGTCCTCCAAACTCTTAACTCATTCCAACATTAAGTCAAAAGTCTAAGTCCAAAGTCTGAGGCAAGGCAAGTCCCTTCCACCTATGAGCATGTAAAATCAAAAGCAAGTTAGTTACTTCCAAGATACAATGGGGGTACAGACATTGGATAAATGCTCCCACTCCAAATGGGATAAATTGGCTACAGGCCCCATGCAAGTGCAAAATCCAGTGGGTCATTCATTAAATCTTAAAGCTCCAAATAATCTCCTCTGACCCCATGTCTCACATCAAGGTCACATTGACACAAAGGGTAAGCTCCCACAGCCTTGGCAGTTCCACTTCTGTGGTTTTTCATGGTACAGCTACCCTCCTGGCTGCTTTCACAGGCTGGCATTGAGTCTCTGCAACTTTTCCAGGCACACTGTGCAAGCTGTTAGTGCATCTACAATTCTGGCATCTGGAGGGCAGCAGCCCTCTTCTCACAGCTCCACTAGGCAGTGCCCCAGCAAGGACAGTGTGAGAGGTCTCTGACCCCACATTTCCCTTCCACACTGCCATAGCAGAGGTTCTCCATGAGGGCTTAGCCCATACAGCAGACTTCTGCCTGGACATCCAAGTATTTCTATATATCCTCTGAAATCTAGGCAGAGGTTCCCAAACCTTAATTCTTGTCTTTTGCACACCTGCAGGCCCAACACCACATGGAAGCCTCCTAGATTTGGGGCTTGCACCCTCTGAAGCCACAGCCCAAGCTGTATCTTGGCCCCTTTTATCCCTGGCTGTTGGGATGCAGGGCACCAAGTCCCAAGGCTGCACAGAGCCACAGGGGCCCTGGACCCAGCCCAGGAAACTATTTTTTTCTTTCTAGGCCTCTGAGCCTGTGATAGGAGGGGCTGCCACAAAATTCTCTGACATGCCCTGGAGACATTTTCCCCATTGTGTTGGCAATTAACATTTGGCTCCTCATTACTTATGTTAATTTCTGCAGCTGGCTTGAATTTCTCCCTAGAAAAAAATGAGTTTTTCTTTTCTATCATATGGTCAGACTGCAAACTTTTCAAACTTTTATGCTTTTTCTTTTCTTGAATGCTATGCTGCTTAGAAATCTCTTCTGCCAAACAGGCTAAATCATCCCTTTCAAGTTCAAAGTTTCACAGATCTCTAGGGCTGGGGCAAAATGCCACCAGACACTTTGCTGAAGCATAGCAAGAGTGACCTTTGATCCAGTTTCCAAGAAGTTCCACATCTTCATCTGAGACCACCTCAGCCTGGACTTCATTGTCCATTTCACTATCAGCATTTTGGTCATAACCATTCAATAAGTTTCTAGGAAATTGTAAACTTTCCCACATCTTCCTGTTTTCTTCTGAGTCCTCCAAAATGTTCCAACCTCTGCCTGTTACCTGGTTCCAAAGTCGCTTCCACATTTTTGGTTATCTGTAGAGCAGTGCCCCGCTCCACCCCACTCCTGTCCCACTCCCACTTACTGTATTAGTTCATTTTCACACAGCTATAAAGACATTGCTGAGACTGGGTAGTTTATAAAGAAAAGAGGTTTAATTGACTCAGTTCCACGTGGCTGGGTAGGCCTCAGGAAACTTACAATCATGGCTGAAGGGGAAGAGGCACGTCTTACATGGTGGCAGGTGACAGAGAGAGAGCAAGAGCAGGGAAAACTGCCTTATACAACAATCACATCTCATGAGGACTCACTCATTATCACAAGAACAGCAAGGGAAACCACCACCATGATCTAATCACCTCCCACCTGGTACTTCCCTGGACATGTGGGGATTATGGGGATTACAATTCAAGATGATATTTGGGTGGAGACAGAGCCAAATCATATCACATAGACAGGGAGTGGATTCCCAGAAGAGTAGACAGCAGATTCAAAGACCCATGCCTGGAGCTGCAGGGCAGGATGGACAGAGGAGGCCAGAGCACTGAGCAGAGTGGTGGGTGGGCTGTGGTCCTTAGTGGAAAGGTAGTTTATGAGCAACTAGCCTCAGCAAAAATTAATTGAATTATAAAGTGATATTATGCAATAATTATTAACAATTATATTAATAAAATGTATAAGTTAATAATTACATTAATAAAACAATAACTAAATAGACAACTTGGAGATCATATAAAGTTAATAACTTTCCAGCTTATCACAAAATTGATTTAAGCAGAGAAAGGAAACCTAAGCAGAAAAATATTTATGGAGAAAACTAACAAACACTCTCCACAATGTGGCTGTGTCAGTCATCAATTTATTGCCTCTTAGATCCAAAGGCACCTACTAGACCCACAGTGGGATTCCTTTCCCTTTTAAAGTAAGCAGGGGTGTTAGGCAATAGAGACACTGCAGGGGCCATGCAGGGCAGCTGGGTTTCTGTGATTACTTGAGAAGGTGGGGCCCTTGGTGGGGGGGTGTGAGGACACCCAGGGAGTCTGCCCCATCCTCCAGCTTGAACGCAGCCCTATGCACACCCCCAGCCTGGGAGGCAATGACCCACAGACACTGAGAGCCACTTGCCCCATGCTGCCTGGACAACCTCAGCAAACTCCTGTGCTGTGCAGCCTGTTTGCTCCACCTGTGTCCAGAGAGTCACATGGAGCAGTTGTCCCTTGCCCAACCCCTCCCCGCCCCATGTATCTTTCTTCCCCCTTCTGATGCAGTCACACAAGTTTGGCCCCCACCCCCTCCTCACTCACTCCTTCTGTGCACCGTCCCACCTGTCCTGGGACTGCCTTCTCCCCAGACCCACACCCTACACTCAGAGGGAGGCCTCCTGCTTTCCCAGAGATTGCCGGCCAGCTTGGGCCTGGCTAAACTATGAACTTCTCTACCACCCAGGGGGTTAAACTGTATCTTCTCCAACAAGGTTTGACTCCCTTCCAACTTTTTCCTTACTTGGGTACTCTCTCTTGGTCCTCGTGTACCAGAGAGTTTCCTTACATCAGTTACTCTTTTGTAGTAGTTGTAATTCTTTATATTGAACTTCCCTGTTTAACCTGTTGCATGGATTCTGTCTTCTGATTAGACCCAGACTCCTACAAAGACCAACCCAAGTTTTTAAAAGCTTCCAATTTAGAGAAGATTTCATTTTTTTGCAAGCTCTTTATGTTTGTTTTTAAAAGTTAATCTAGCATACAATGCAAAAATAAACAAAAAAACAGAATATCTTACTTGTAAACGTTATTGCAAAGATAGTAAATAAGAATCATAACAAATGACAGTCCATTAGAAAGTAGCACAGGTAAGTGCGAGGGGCAATTTTGTGTGTCAACCTGTCTAGGCTACAGTTCCTAGTTAGTCCAACCTTCATCCAGGTGTTACTGTGAAGGTATCTTGTAGGTGTGATTAAAGTCCACAATCAGTTGACATTCATTAGGGAGATTAATGTGGGTGGATCTGATTCAATCATTTGAGAGATCTGAAGAGCAGAGCAGAAACTCCTCTGAAGTAAAAATTCAGCTAGTGGATCAGCTCTAGCTGGTGCCTAAGAGTTCTGGCCTGCCACTCCAGATGGCCAGCTTTATGGATTTTGGAATGGCATAAGTCAATTCCTGCAATAGACTTCAATATCTGTATGCCACTGGTTCTGTTTTACTGAGGGAACCCTGACTGATATTCATTGTAGGTATCTAAAAATAGATGTTATAATCATGAGAAAATTGTCAGGAAAACTGGATTGCATCTCAGTTCTTAGATCAAAATAAATGATTAATGGATTTAAAAGGGAATAAAAACATGATTTAAAGCATAAATAATTAGGAATGGTAAAGTCTTTCTCAGTATGATACAAAACTAAAAAGCCACAAAGTAAAAAAAAAAAAAAAAAAAAAGTGAGACATTCGAATACATACAAATGTGAAGAAAATCTGAAGGGCAAAAAACTCATAAAATGAAGTAGAATGTCAAAGACAAAAGGAGGTTGTATTTGCAAGAGGATGATTTATTTACCTTCTATGTAAAATACCAACAAAATAAAAAAGAAATAATTAAGCAACCCATTGAAAGTAGTCAAAGATGTAAAGATACAATACTTAAAATTGGAAGTGCCAATAAACAAAAAGCAAATCAAAAAGAAATTTCCTCTGTTCTAAGAAATTTAAATTAAGAAAATTTCAGAAATGATGGGTATAAATGATTTGAGTAGAGGATCAAAAAATAGAGTTCCTCAGGTACTGTTATTGGAGCATACATTTTTGAAAATCTTTAAAATGCAAATATACAATATCTATTATACTTATTTTAGGATATTCATGCTATGTGAATCAGCAATTATAGTCTAGGAATTTATTCTAAGGAACAGTCACAGTTTTTCAAAATCTACGTAAAATCTTATTCATTACATATTATAAACAGTGGAAAATTTGGAAACCAATCAAACATATTGTTTTGTTTGCTTCTGATCCATAAGAATATCATGGAGCCCATTCATCGTAACAGTTGTTGGCCAAGCTCCCCCTTTTTCGGATGTGTACAGGTCTCCGTCTCCAAAACCCCGTCCAAAACCACTAGAATTGTCAGAAATTAAGAGAAACTTAATTTTTCTGGCAGGTTTCTTTTTCTTTTTCTAATCTTTTTTTTTTTTTAATTATCTTTGTTCTAACAATTTTCTTATCTTGACTGGAGAATCCTACCCACCCCCAGTGAAATATTCAAAGACTTTAACTCTGACTTCCTCCTCTAATTCTCTGCTTCCCAATCTCCAAACCAACGTCTGCCATTCTGTTTCAGATCCAAGCAAACGGTGAAGCTGTGTAGGTTGCTGGATGCCTTCGTGGCTGTCTCATATTTTTCAACTAGTCCATGCTTCCTTCAGAGGTTGTGGCTTCTGGTGCTTGGTATGTGGATGTCTCCCATTCTGAATCCAATTCGATTCTAGGAATTTATCCTAAGGAACAGTCGCACTATTTTTCAAAATCTATGTAAGATTATATTCATTACATGTTATAAACAGTGGAAAATTTGGAAACGGATCAAACGTATTGTTTGATTGTTTTTCGAAATCTATGTATAATCATGTTCATTACATATTATAAACAGTGGAAATCTGGAACTCAATCAAACATATTGTTTTCTTTGCTTCTGATCCATAAGAATGTCACAGAGCCCTTTCATGGTAACAGTTGCATGTGCATATTAAGGTGTGGTCAAGTATGAAGCAACGCCCTTTAACAGGTGAGTGTTGCACTTTTGACGGGTGAGTGGACCTAGCTCTACAAGAACATCCTCTAAACTAGCCACAGAGGGTCTGCATTTCCTCACCTGATGAGCAGGTTCCTGATCTGTGGGTGTCATGGCCTTGTCTAAGGTTCAGGCACCTCCCTCACTGGGTTTGTGGACTCTTCCATTTGGATAGCCTAGCCTGTTTATGCTCTCCCTTACTGAGTTCCAGAACTGGAACTTACCGGACCTCCTCTGGTAAGGACCTCTGGCAAACCCCATGCTGGGGTTTCCCCCATGACATTCCCAAGCCAGATTGTAGGTTTGGGTGGGTGAGGAGTGGGGTGGAAGGTGCTGGGTCTTCTGAGTGTCCTCAGGTCTTGTGTAGATAACAGCAAAAGGAGAATCAGGGACCCCGTTGTGAGTTGGATTGTGTTCTCTCAAAAGATCAGCTGATTTTGTCAATAAAGTTTTATTGCAACATTGTCACACTCGCTTTTGTACAGGCTATCTGTCCCTGGCGACATGTCAATGGCAGGACTGAATAGTTGTGACAGAGACCACATGGCCAGCAAGATATTTATTACCCACCCTTTCCAGAACGAGTTTGTCAACCCCTGCCCTAGGTCATAATAAACATTCTTTACATTTTTAGACAACTGAAATAAATGGAAAGGATTAATGCCCACAAAACTACTCCATTGGCTATTTCACAATGACTAGGAGGTATGAGACAACTTCCCTTTTCCACAGCCCAGCAAGAAGAAAATGGCTTAAACTTTTCATAAAACTTACAAGAGGGAAACTACACTGTGATTAGGATGGATTTTCTGAGCTTTAGAAAAGCTTAGCTTTGTTTGAAAGACAGAATTATTTGTGGGGGAAGCGAAGGCAGCCTGCCAAAAGAGAAGAGGTTCCTTTTTTAAAAAAAAAAACAAAAGGGTTTCAAAGTGAAACCTGAGTCAAGCCAACGTCACACATGTGTCCTCTCCAACCTTTCTGAAAACTGCAACAGGAATGGGGAGACTTGGATCATAAGAGGGCTCCCTGCTCACCAGATGGGTGGCCTTGAGTGACTTTTGCCAATGTCTCAGCATCTCACTTTTTTCATTTATAAGGTAAGAGATTTAAATAAAGAGTATCTAAACCATGTTATGCATTAGAAGAACCTGGGGAGCTCTTCAGAACCCATTGATCCTCAAGTGGCTTCTTAGAGATTCTAATTCCTCAAGTCTGAAATGGGACCTAGGAATATGACTTTTCAAGAAGCAAGCCAGGCTGTTGCTAAGCAGTCTGTTTGTTATTAATTCCTGGGCTGGCATCTAGAAGCCTCTGAATTAGAGTCTATAACATCCCTTCCAACTCAGTGACTCTTTAGGTACAGAGCCTTAACCCAGTTTCATACACGCTGTTTCTATCTTGTGTCTATTTCTGGGGAAACACACACACACACACACACACACACACACACACACACACACACCATTAAGCTTTCTCTTTTCTGCCATCTTGGGTTTCCATATCTATGGGATGAAATCATGCATTTTTAAGTAAGCTGATCTTTCATCATCGTCCTTGGCATTCTAGGAAACACCTACCCCAAACTCGTCTCAACATCCATATTTCACTAAAATCAGAAGCTTCCTCATGTGTTGGGCAGGCCACAGGCCTTGCTGACACAGGACCTGGGATGGAGCCAAAAGGTGCATGGAAGCTGCCGGGTTCCCTGTGCACCTGTGTTCAAATAACTTCCAAAAGCATGCTGTGCTTCCTTAAATCAACAAACAACACAAGGGCTTTGTTTCAACTCTAATGCTGGGCATGTTCCATTTTCAAAAAATGTCCCGATGATTTAAGAAGAAGGTGAATGATTTCTGATTAAACTTGGTATATAATTTTAAGGGGGTCCAAACAGCCCAGAAGATCTGGTTGTCATTCTGAACCAGGTTGAAACAATTTGGCAATTGCCTAATCTTCAAATGAGATTAAATTGTACTTCTTTGAACAGATTCTCATACATTTGGGTAAGTAAGTAGAGGTTAGAGACACATGTGATTACATGGAATGAGGCTACAAAGTTAAAAACCATGGCTAAAAATAGTTTGAACACCAGGCATGTGTGGCTTCTTCTGCACCTGGGGAGGAAAGTCAGGAATACTGTGAAGTGAGTTCCTATTTTGCAACATTCTCTCTTTCTTCCTCTTCATCTTCCTTCCTCTTTCTCCCTCTCCCCAAACTGTGTTCCCTGTCTTTCTGTCCCTCTGAAGTGATTACCTTGAAAATACAAGCTGTGATTGCGTTCAATCAATCTGGTTTTATTAGTAAGATGATGATTCCATAAATAAAATCCAAGCCAAAATGCTGTCTGAATGTATGCTCAGAAACGGACTTAATCCACCTTTTTTGGTACCTTAATACATTTTAAAACAGCCAATTATACTGATACTTCACCTCTGAAGTTTTCCCAGTGGTCTTTTGGGCAAAGGTAGTCAGCTCTGTTCTGATGCGTCTCGGACGTAAGAATGCAGATGCTCGGCTCCCAGCAGGCAGTGGAACGCGCGTTCCTGTGCAGCCCCTCACCTTCACCCTGGGGAGCCACAGCACCTGCTCACAGAGCAGGAGAAAGGGAGACGGGACCATTGGCTTTGTGCAGTGACCTACACTAGGGTCTGGAGGGCAGAAACGAAAGATGTTTCCTGCACTCAAATCCATGTGGATTAATGGAGACAGGGATATGCAGAGAAATAAGCAAATCCATAGTTATAAATGTTATGCTCCGTAGGATTCTTTCTAACGTCCTTTATTCTCATCCTGTATTTGAAGTTCCTCCCCAAATAAGAATGAGTCCTGAAGACTGTGATACAGATCAATCCGTTCCTACCTTCGAATCCCATAAACAAACAGCGAAGGTTGTCACTGGACAGAAAGAGAGGGTGACCCAGGGATACTGTCCCATTCAAGCAGGCTGGTGGCTGGGAGAGCACAGGATGTGTGTTCAGAAAGTCCACAGCAGTAAAACCTCTGCTCCCTGAAAACAGATCTTTTCCAACTTCTCAGCCATGATTTCACCAAGATGCCAACTAAATGAAGTGGTGCTGTGAGAATTAAATGAAATGACATAGGTGGGGTGGCCACCGAGCCCCGGCTGCGCAATCACCGTTCATTTTATTCCTTTTTCAAAATATAGAGCAAGTTTCTGAATGGGCAGTTTCCACGTGCCTGCCTTTGTCAAAATACGACATATAATGTCATGGTTAGAGCAACTAACAGGGTGCAAGGCCCGGCTCCTCCTCTGTGAGCCGTGTGTGGGACATGTCTGTGCCTCGGTTTTTCAACATATGTGCAAAATTGGAAAACCAACTCTTTTGGTTGTAAAGGTGAAGGAGGCCAACAGACGTAAAAAGCCCACAACAGGGCCTGGCCCACTCTGAAGTCTATCAAGTGTCTACCCTTGTTCTTGTCCTTGGAGGCATAGGAGTGTTGCTGCTTCTTCCTGTTGTGTAAACAACCTTTACTAGAGGCTGTGCTGTCTGTGTTGGGGCTGAAAAGAGCCCACCATATCTTAAAGTCCTCCCTAACCATGGAGCCCACAGTGCAATGACATCTAGACTACTTCTCCACTGGTCTCTCAGAACACACACGGAGTTTTTTTGGCAGGGACTAACAGAAGCAAAGAATACCCAACGCCCATATTTTGTCCCAGGGGTTGATATGCAAGCCCAAAATATACATTAAAATTGGAAGAGCCCTAGAGGGAGCTTGTCCACACCCTCCATTTATAAATAGGGTCAGAGACATTGAAATAGAGGGAGTGATTGGTCTCTAGCCAATTTGAGAACTTGGACTGGAATCCAGATTTCTCCTCCCCTGACCCACTGCTCTTTCTAGAACATATTGAGGCAGCATAGTGAAGGCAAAGATCATGAACTCAGGGTCAGAATGCTGAGTCCAAATCTTTTCTCCTCTGATGTCTCATTTTCAAGTTACTTAAGATTTCGAAACCTCACCATCTTTATCAAATAAATATATTAACATCTTTCTTATAGAGTTGCTTAGAAGATTAAACAAAGTACTGCTTGTGAAAGCACCTGGCTGGAGGCAGGTGCTTACTGAACATTAGTTTCTTCCCCATTGCAATAGAACTTGTATATTTATTGATGCTTGGAAATAGGAGAGAGACTCAGAATCAACAAAGACTTCTGATGGTGCAGCTGGCCCAGCGCCTGTGCTCAGAGGTGTACACAGGTGAGTGCCTTTAGGCGTCGACCCCGGGCAGATACTGAGCATTGGAGCAAGAGAGCAATGGGATCTTTCTTTTCTGGGAATACACACTAACTGGCTGGGATGCTGTGGGCAAGGAAAGGTGGGTTGTGAAACCCACAGGTGGCCCAGAGCATGGCAGTGACCAGAGTCAGTGTCAAGGCTGTTTTCCTCTGGGCTATACCCCCCACCAGGTTTGTGGGGACTGCAGCCAAGTCAAACAGAGCTGCACACACTCAGAGCTGCACTTGCTTCAGGCTTTCCCAGGGATGGCTTCACCAGGCTCTATGGGTCAAATGTTCACCCTGCGTCACTGGGAGGCAGTGCACCTGTGTGGTTATTATCCACCAGCTGAGAAGCCAACCCTCTGTTCCCAAAAAAGCTCCTGGGTTTTCGTTTTCTTTAAAACGTAGAACATTCATTGAATGCAACTTGTCAAGCCCTCAGCCAAGCCTAAACATTTGCCTTGGCACCAGGCCATCCTAACACAAGGACTCAACACTGTCCCTGGCTGACATGCCTTTAGAAGAGTTTCAGAAGTTGAAATTCAGTGAGATCGTAAATACACCAGGTAGACAGTAGAATCTGAAGATTAAAATCGTAAGGTGATTTGCTAGATCCAAGGAGAGGTCAGGAAAAAGCAAGCTTCTTTCCCGATGTCCTAAAAGTTCAATAATTCTTCAATGATAGCTTCCCTTTATTGAGTGCTTCTTATATCCCAGGTCACTACTGTGCATTACTGCTAATCCCTAAAGACAACTGGTTGTTGTTATGTCCATTTGGTTGGTGCACAAACTGAGGCTCTGAGGTGATAGGTGATTTAGCATGAGATCATAAAGCTAATACGTGATGGGGCTAGAATTTACATCAATGCTGGTTTAAGGAAAACAAAATCAGAAATAAAAAACTCAAGTTGTTTTCACTATACCATAATATCATGCTAAGAAACCAATTGAAGTGAAAAATAAATTAAATATCCTCATGAGATTAGAGTCGTAACCAAACTTAACAGAAGTACAGTCTGCCCTTTAGCAGTCTTCAAACAAGTAATAGTCTTAGTTAGGGCAGAAAACCCAAGGTCACGTTCCGGCTCATCTTGCCCGGCTCATCTTCACATACAGTATGTTCCAGCCAAAGCGCATTCCTTCCCAGGATGCTTCCCAAGGCTTTTTTTCGGTGCCTCCAAGCTCTGCCTCCCGGGTTCGGGCCATTCTCCTGCCTCAGCCTGCGGAGTAGCTGGGACTACAGGCGCCCGCCACAACGCCCGGCTAATTTTTTGTATTTTTTAGTAGAGATGGGGTTTCACCATGTTAGCCGGGATGGTCTCGATCTCCTGACCTCGTGATCCGCCCGCCTCGGCCTCCCAAAGTGCTGGGATTACAGGCGTGAGCAACCGCGCCCGGCGGTGCCTTACTGCAGCTTCTGCACAAAATCCCTTTCTTGCATTTCTTATTTTTGAAATTGCAACCATCTTTAATTCTACTGCGTCCAAGCAGATCTCTGACTCTCTTGAGTCATTCAGAGAACAAAACTTTTGGTTTTGTGGGTGTTGATTAAAGTAAAGAATTCCAAGTCCTGCCTGTAGAGATTCTGATTCCACAGGTCTGGAGTAGACTCTCAAAACGTCCATTTCAATAACATTCAGATGAGTCTGATGCAGAAGATACATGGAGCATGCCTTGGGGAACACAGGCCTAAATGTATGAGTTCTCTCCCATTAGAACCTTTAGAGTTCTTATTTACATTGCAGTTGTTTCTGTATGTTTGGTTTAATGTCTTTACGCTTCATGCAGTGGCTGTGACTTGTTATTCTTCGTATTCTTCTAGTGTCGGACACAGAGTTGGAACTCCACAAATATTTACCAAACTGACCTTACTACCACATTTTTAATTAGAGAGATACATATTTTGGAAAATATCATTTTTCTAAATTTTCCTGCTTGCATCAGGTAAAGAGTAAATCTGGGGAAGGATTAAGAAGAAATAAAGACAGCAGATTTGGAGAGATGGGAATACAGTTATCCTGGAAGGAAATGTCAGGGAAGGGTGTGGACTCAGATTGGGCCTATTTTTTTTGTTTTGTTTTGTTTTGTTTTTGCTTGTTTGTTTGTTTTTGAGACAGAGTCTAGCTGTGTAGCCCAGGCTGGAGTGCAGTGGCGTGATCTCGGCTCACTGCAACCTCCACCTCCTGGGTTCACGCCATTCTCCTGCCTCAGCCTCCCGAGTAGCTGGGACTACAGGCGCCTGCCACTGCGCCCAGCTGATTTTTTTTTTTTTTTTTTTTTTGTATTTTTAGTAGAGACGGGGTTTCACCATGTTAGCCAGGATGGTCTCGGTCTCCTGACCTCGTGATCCTCCTGCCTTGGCCTCCCAAAGTGCTGGGATTACAGGTGTGAGCCACCATGCCTGGCCCAGATTGGGCCTGTTTTAAGGACACTTGCTTACCACTTAAGAGTTAAATAAGGTGATTGCAGCATAGCCATGAGGTTCTGAAAGAACATGGAAAAGGCTCCAGGAGAGAGGATGTAGTCTTATCCTTCACTGCCAACTGACTTTTTTCCATTCAGCCTTGGGTGGTTTGGGAAGTATCTACATAGAGATGGGAGACTGAATTATGTGAACTCCAATACACTTTGATTCCTAATTGGATGAGATAGACAGGTTAGGCCTCTTGAATGTGCCTGCATCTGCAGTTCAGGATAAATTAATATATCTGCAAAAAACCTTCAAAACGACAGTCCATGTTTCATCCTAGCTCAAAGCCTCCTAAAGTCCATGTGGATTTAAATTCACTAAATTCTGAGTTCACCGGGGAATGCAAGTCTCAGGCAGAACAAAGCTTTAGGAGACTCTAATATCTTTCAGGTTTTGGAATCCAATATCTTCACAAGCAGGCTTTGGAAAAGCCAGCCTGGATCACCGATGTAGCCTCCTACATTACCACGATCTTCACCTGCAGACTGAGTCCATAGACTGTAACTTTTGTGCTTGTTGTATTCACCCATTGCAGGATTACTCCTTTGTTGTATTCTCTCCAAAGCCAGGAAAGTGCTCTTTACTGAAATAGCTATTTGGTTCTTTTCTCCCTCTTTCCCTTCTCTTTCCTCTCAATTCTAGAATGACTTTGAAATTATAATCTTAAGGGAAAATTCAAGGCCCCTTTATATTGCATATGATTATTTTATCAGGAAGTTTGAGTGAGGATGTTACTCAGAATTAATTTGTAGTTAGGAAACCAAGACACAAAAGTCCACTGGTGGGTGGACCAAGAACATAATTTATTTAGCTGATGTAAAAGAGGACCATTACTACCATGTTTTACATTTCATAAACATTTAACAAGAGGGTCACTTTCTGTTGAACTACTTTTCTTATCTCACTGGACACAGGACATCCCTGTGGTGAAGCTGGGAAGCACCAATTTGAACACTTAAGCTGGCATTTGCAACTCGCAAAATTTTCTCTCAGCTTCTTCCAGATGTATGTGATGATTCCACAACTCAATGAACCTTTGATCGTCTACTCATTAAACAAAAAACAAACAAAAATCAGCACCCGTTATGTGCCAGGAATTCTGAAAGATGTGGGGAAATATGACCTTTCTTAAAGAATTCACAGTCTACTAGACCAAGCCAAAATGAAAATGGACACTTTCAATAAAATCAGGCAATTGCTCCAAAGAGGGTGCAAATCAGCTCAAAGAGGCAAGGGAGAAGGACCCACTAGGAATGCCCGGCCTGCCTGGGCAGAGAAAGTACCCTGAGCAGAGACTGTCTGAACTCCAATTCTGTCTTCTTTGTAGCTCTTTGGTCTTGAACTAGGTGTTTAACTCTCTATACCTGTTTCTCCATCTGAAAATTGAGGTTAATAATAGTATATACCACATAGGGTTGTATGAAGGTTACATGAGTTGATATTTGCGAAGCACTTAGAGGAACACAAGACATATTTTAGTTTATTTTATTAGCATATAATAGTACATGGTTTCAGCAGAAATATCTATCAGTAGCATTTCACACAGTTGGCAGTATACCTTTGCACTTGCTACTATATCTTGGCATTAAATGAATAGGAATGGTTACACCAAATACAGTGATGATCATTAGAAAGATAATGTCCCATTTTCACACTTTCTCATTTGTTTATTCATTCATCAATATTATTGTAAGAATCAATGTCTACAGGATACCAGGCTTCAGGCTAACAGACAGTACCATTAAGATCATTAGGGAATTTCCCTCTGCAAAACAAGCTCCAAGTTTAGTAGGCAAAATGGGCACACGGCTTTAATGTAAAATTGTCATAGAGAAAATCAGCATATGGTCCTGGGAGGGCAGTGAGGGTCTCAAAGGAGCTTCCCAGGGCAGGTCATACCTGAGCTAAGTCTTAGAGGATGAATTGAAGTTAGTCAAGCAAAGATGTGATAAGCTAGAAGTTCTGGTATGATCCCGATGAAGACAGCCAGCAGAGAAAGGCAGGGCCTGGAAGGTAAAAACGGTTCACACTGCCATGGAGTTTCTGATTGGTGTCTATTCTGTTGTCCTGAGAAGCAAGTCAAGCAAGGCTTGGGTTATTTGAATCTCTAAGAAGTAAAGTGGCTTTTCCAACATGATGTCAGCATGAAGGAGCTGAAGAGGTGCAAGCTGACAAACCTCCCAGAACGACAGAGGAAGTGAACAGGAGCAGGCTGGGCTGCAGCTCAGAATGGGGACCAGCCTGGCTGCTTCTCAGTCACCTGCTGCAGAAAAACACAGGGGCTTACTCTCAGCCGGGTTGGGCTATTACTTTCATCATGAGTTGGCAGAACCAAATGGGTTGACAGTACTGCTGGCCTTCCCTCTAAGGCCCCAAGGTAGCTCACTTCAGTTCTTTTCTTTCTTCATATTTCCTAATTTTAAGAACAAACAAAAATATCAAAGCATCTTGTTATGTTTTGAGAAGACCCTATTAAAATGTTTAACAGCAAATAGAGAAACAATTGATGGACAATGTTCAGTGTATGGGGCCTCACTAACATACGTGAGGTAGAGTGGTTTATGGAGATTACTTACGTTGTAGATTAGAAATGGTAAATATGGCTGACGGCCGGGTGTGGTGGCTCACGCCTGTAATCCCAGCACTTTGGGAGGCCGAGACAGGAGGATCACGAGGTCAAGAGATCGAGACCATCCTGGCCAACATGGTGAAATCCTGCCTCTACTAAAAATACAAAAATTAGCTGGGCATGGTGGTGCGCACCTGTCGTCCCAGCTACTCGGGAGGCTGAGGCAGGAGAGTAGCCTGAACTCAGGAGGGGGAGGTTTTAGTGAGCAGAGATTGTGCCACTACACTCCAGCCTGGCGACACAGCGAGACTCCATCTCAAAATAAATAAATAAGTAAAAATAAGAGAAATGGTAAATACCACCAACAACCTGAAGAGAAACCTGACTTTGGAAAAATATTACATGTATGTTGATTAAAAAGAAAGATTTAAAATACCATAAATGATAACTTCTTTTTTCAATTCTTCACAAAACCTTCTAGTCCCAGTGTTCTGTGTTTGGGTGCCCAAACTCCAGAGCCCTGCCTACTCTTTTGTTACTGGGAAGGGCTAATTATTTCCTGAAGATATCTGCTCACTCAAGTCAGCAGCAGATCTCAAGTGTCGTGGAATGTTGGTGGATCAGCTAGAACAGAGCTCCCAGATGTCAAGTTGTGTTTTGCTATTTTCATTCTGCTGTTTATCCTCCCTCAGGTGGTCCTTAAAGAGAATTTGGGAAATAAGCTGAAGATGTTCCCTAGTCCCCACTTTACAGATGAGAAGAGGGAGGTGGGAAATATTAATTTCATACAGACTGATGCCTAAAGACGACAATTGTTTCTTTCCACTCTAAATAAAGGATTCCATCTGCTGAACCACGAGGAAGGCAGATTCAGTATCACAACCCTGTTTCAAGCTCAATGTGGCTGGATCTCACCTGCCACAGCCACTATGTAATGATCCTCAGAACTCAGCTTTCTCATCTGTAAAATGGGAATAATAACAACTACCTATTGGGACTATTGTGGAATTAGAGAGGCTGTTTATAAAGTCCTTAGAATAGCACTTGAAACATAAATAGTGAATTAGTCCTACTTTTTCTTTTCTTTTCTTTTTTCTTTCTTTTTTTTTTTTTTGAGACTGAGTTTCGCTCTTGTCACCCAGGCTGGAGTGCAATGGCGTGACCTCAGTTCATTGCAACCTCCGCCTCCCAGGTTCAAGCCATTCTCCTGCCTCAGCCTCCTGAGAAGCTGGGATTACAGGCTTCTGACACCACGCCCAGCTAATTTTTGTACTTTATTTTGTTTTGTTTTAGTAGAGACAGGGTTTCGCCATGTTGGCCAAGCTGGTATCAAACTCCTGACCTCAGGTGATCCACCTGCCTTGGCATCCCTAAGTGCTGGGATTACAGGCGTGAGCCACCACGCCTGGCCTGTCCTACTTTTTCTTAAGATATTAGTATTATTCCTACTTACTATTAAAATTTTAAAGCATCTTCAATTCCTGGTTATATAAAATGCTTTCTTTTAACTGTAAAAAATGTTTTCTTTTACTTGATCCCATTGCAGAGGGAGCTCCTGAATCTTATTTGCATATGGGAAAGCTGAAGTGGCTGGCATTGTGCAACTGGACTGAGGGACTCGGTTGTAGTGAGTAAAAGCAGATTGTAATACACAGCATCGGCTCATCACTATTGTGCTACTTGAAATGTACTTACAAGTAGCCCTTTAAAGAGATTATGAAGAAATAACTGTGCTGCTCACCTTTTCTTTCAAGAGAAGCCAAAGGGAATGAGCAACTCTGCTCTTTCTTCACTGGGTAAAGGGCTCAAAGGGCTCAGTTACTCTTTTTTTTTTTTTTTTTTTTTTTTTGAGACGGAGTTTCACTCTTATTGCCAGGCTGGAGTGCAATAGTGCAATCCCGGCTCACCGCAACCTCTGCCTCCCAGGTTCAAGCGATTCTCCTGCATCAGCCTCCCAAGTAGCTGGGATTACAGGCATGTGCCACCACGCCCGGCTAATTTTGTGTTTTTAGTAGAGACGGTGTTTCTCCATGTTGGTCAGGCTGGTCTCAAACTTCCAACCTCAAGTGATCCACCCTCCTTGGCCTCCGAAAGTGCTGGGATTACAGGCGTGAGCCACCATGCCAGGCAATTACTCCTTTTTTAATTTTAATTTTTATTTATTTGACAACTAAGTTGAGAGTTCAAGCTTGCTTTGATTTCTCCCCAAATTCAGGTTGTACCCCAATGCTCCAAGATCTCACATACCCCACACATCCAAGCAGAACCTGATACATCTAGGATGATATACCTCTGCCAATCTGATCATCATAGAGTCTATGAAATTTGTGGAATAGCTTCCTCTTCTCTTAGAATAGAAAACCTAAAAGTCCCTGGCTTGAAATTCATGATTTAACCTCAACTTACTTACCTACCATATATCCTCCAAAAAACGTGAACCCTAGGATGGTGCCCTTTGCAACTTATGAATTCAATAGTCACCCAACAAATATCATTCCCACAATGTGATCTGAACTCAATTCTCTAACTTACCTTGCATCAGAAGAAAACTAAATTACAAGCTGGAAAGTCAACAGCAGTATCCACTAAAGATTATATATAACAGCAGAGTAGGAACAAACAGAATGTTAAGATACGTCTCTGGGGCACCAAGGATCAAAGCTGGGGAAATGACTATCATTATATCTAAAGGGAAAAACAGTGCAGATATTCAAGAAAAAAGCCAAAATTTCAGAATCTGCAAATGAGAAATAACATGAGAGCAAGTAAAGAGTGAGGACCTGGAGGGAAGCCTGAGAGCCAAGGACTACCAATCTAAACACACAGGGCAGAGGGGCTGCAGTTCTTTTTCATAGACACTGGAGTGGCAGAATGCTGGCGTCAAGACAAACAGCTGGAGGTGGTTTAATAAATACCTCATTTAAAAAGTCAACTGAATTTTGAGAGGGGAGGGAAGTATTTGGCTAGACTCTCTCCATCTTGGGTACATGGTTGATAGATATTGAATAGGTATAGAAACTATAAGTAATAGCTTTTTTACTTTAAATCTAGGTTATACTAAAAAGTAGAAAAACATATAATTTTTGAATTCACTTTTTCTGATTCACGTTTTTCATTTTGATTCACAACCAAGTATTTAAACTTTTCAAACCTTTTAATTTACTAAAACTATCTATGAAAAGATGGATAAGTTGACCTACATTAGGAGTGTAATAGGTACGGTTATTTTAAAAAACATTTTGGTAATATCAATAACTAAAATGGAATATATGCAGCCCTATCAATGAACAAGTTACTCCTAGGTATATAGTAGATGTACCCAACAAAAAGATGCACATCTACTCATGATATGATGTCTTCCAGGTCATTCACAGAAGCATTATTTTATAATGGGGCCAAGCCGAAAGCAACCCAAATGGCCATCAAGAACAGAACACACAGGAGAAAGAACCTCCTGTAATGACATGGTAAGGAGCCCACAGGCCTTCTTCCCAGTAAATTAACTGGATATATATATATATATATATATATATATATATATATATATATACACACACACATATATATGTATACATATATACACACATATATGTATACACATATATATGTATACATATATGTATACATATATACACATATATATATATTAAAAACATCATTTAAGGTCTAAAGGTCTCTGGAAATTGTTCTAAACATATACAGCAAATGAAGAAAAAACATTCATTCAAAAAAATCTGTTAAACTCTGTGATATTAGCAAGAGTCTATGGCATTTGAGCTATGACTTGCTCTATTAACTACCTCTTCCAACCCCCTGGCTGCAGAAGCTCTCCCATGGATGTGTGCAGCTAGAAGATAGAGAGTTCCCTCTCTTCCAGCTCCCAGTCTGGGGCTATGGTTCCACCCTAGAAGGAGCACGCAGTAGCGTTTCTCACCCTCCTCTCAGTCTTGTGTTGCAAAAGCTCTATTCCAGACAAGTGAAACAGGAAGTACCTGTCTCTTTCCCCTCACCCAGTCCCCTCTCCTGGGGAAGATGCTTTATCCTAGATGAGGCAGGCAAGAGTACTGGGGCATCTATGTCTTCTGTCTGCACTTGCTTATAGGGAAGAGATTCCACATCTGAAAGGGTAAGGCAAGAAAACCAAGGCTGTCCCTTCCCAGTGTCCATTGTAGAGAAAGGTGTCATTGGGGAAAAGGAGAACCCTCACTCACAATGCTGATACAGTCCGCAGGGGCTTTTCCTTAAGGGGAGTATGGGCCATAAGTATGAAGAGTTCTGTAGCTCTGCTTGACAGAGCTGACTTGATTTGGAACAGGGTGGGAGGACCCCATTCCTAAAGGTATTGTTGAAAAGAATGGAGATCTTGGTGAAGATTAATGAAGAATAGGCTGGTAGTTGCAGAATGCATGCAAAATGACAGAGTGGTAATATGTTTAATAGCATTTAACAGAGAGAACCAGGGAAGGTGATGACCAACAAGAATCCTCCTGAGATCACAGTCAACTCTGGGGTCAGGATAGCATGCACTAGACTTCACTCATTGAGGAACAATCAGAGCAGGAAGTGGGGTGGACTTGAATGCATTCCCCAAAAGGCACACAGACTCATCAACACAGAGTGGAAGCCTCACTCATAAAAAAGGCTTAGACACAACCTCAGACCAAACACTGATGGAACCATAAACTATTCTGATCCAGGGGCTACTCCTAGGAATTCAGCCTTAATAACAAAGTCAACCTTAGCCCTGGCAGTATGGAAGACTATGTGTATGCCCCAGGCTGCACCATCTCTGGAGAAGTTGCAAAAGAAAGCTCTAAGACAGGAGAGAGAAAAAGGAGTAGGAGAATATTCAAAAAAATATGGCTGAAAACTTCTCAAATTTATTGAAAAACATTAATTATACATATCTAGGAAGCTCAACAAAGTTCAAGTGGGATAAACATAATATAGATACCTCACAAAGTATAGAGAGATAAAGACAGAGAATCTTGAAATCAGCAAGATGAAAATAACTTATTAAGTTCAAGGGAATCCCAATAATATCAGAACTGGTTTCTGATCAGAAATGAAGGAGCTCAAGAGGCAGTGGGATGCCATAGTCAAAGTACTGAATCCCTGAACAGACCAATAAAAGTTCTGAAATTGAGGCAGTAATAAATAGCCTCCCAAGCACAAAAAGCCCAGGACCAGACAGATTCACAGCTGAATTCTACCATATGTACGAAGAAGAGCTGGTACCATTTCTCTTGAAACCATTCCAGGCAACTCAAAAGGAGGGGCTTCTCCCTAACTCCTTCTATGAGGCCAGCATCATCCTGATACCAAAACCTGGCATAGATATAACAAAAAAAGAAAACTTCAGGCCAATAAACATCAATATAAATCATTTTTCAACTCTGAGCTGCCTTTTTTGGCAGATATTGACAAGCCAAAATTCATATGGAAAAGGACAGGGCCTAGTATAGCCAAAACAATCTTAAGAAAGAAGAAAAAAGTTGGAGGACTCACAGTTACTGATTTTACAACTTACTACAAAGATGCAATAATCAAGACACTGTGGGACTGCCATGAGGATAGATATATAATCAGTGGAATACAATTGAGAGTCAAGAAAAAAACTCATGTATCTAGGGTCAGTTGATTTTTGACAAAGCTACCAAGACCGCTCAATGGGGAAAAGAATAGTCTCTTTAACAAACAGCTCTAAGAAGACTGGATATCTATATGCAAAAGAATAAATGTGCACTCTTACCTCACACCAAACTAAGAAGATTAACTCAAAATAAGTCATGAATGTAAGAGCTAAAACTATAAAACCCTTAGAAGAAAACATAGAACTAAATCTTAGTGACTTGGATTAGATAATAGTTTCTTAGATGTAACACCAAATGCATGAATGACAAAAAAGAAAATAATAAAGTAGACTACATCAAAATTTAAAACTATTGTACTGCAAATAATACTTTAAGAAAGCAAGAAAACACCCCACAGAATGAGACAATTATGTGAAAATCATATAATGGCTAAATGACTTGCACCCAGAATATATAAAGAACACCTTACAACTCAATATTTTCAAAAAGCAAATAACACAATTTTAAAATGAACAAAGTATTTCAATAGACATTTTTCCAAATAGGATGTACAAATTGCCAATCATCCTATGAAAACACTCTCAATGTCATTAGTCATTAAGGAAATACAAATCAAATCCACAAGAAGAGACTAGGTTACACCCCCTCGAATGGCTACAGTTAAAAAGATAGACCATAGCAAGTGTCGGTACCGATATGAGAAATCAGAACCCTTATACATTGCTGATGGGAGTATAAAATGGTTCAGCCACTTTGGAAAACATTTTGGCAGCTCCTCAAAAAGTTTATCACGGAGTTACCATATGTCTCAGTAATTCTATTTCTAGGTACATACCTAAGAGAAATGAAAACATACGTCCACACAAAAATTTTAAATGGGTGAATCATATGGCATATAAGTTATATCTCAATAATGCTGGATAAAAAAAGGCTAGAGTGAATTAATTGTGGTTCATCTGTACATTAAATACTATAGAGAAATAAAAGTGAACAAATTTATACATGAAACATGGAAGCATCTTGCAAATGTAATGTTGAGTAGAAGAAGCCAGACACAAAAGAATACATATGGTATGATTCCATTGCCATAAATACACTAATCTGTGGGATAGAAGCAGAGGCAGAGGTCATCTCTGGGAGTGGGGAGGGAGTAGCTCAAGCCAAGGCCGGCCCTCTGACCTGCTGCTAATGTTGAAGTTCTTGATCTGGGTGCTGGTTACATGGGTGAATTCGGCTCGTGGAATTCATTGAGCTGAGCCCTGCTGACTTTGTACACTTTTCTAAATGCCTGTTACACTTCAATAAGGAAGATTTTAAAGCACTGTATATGTCACATCACTTTATTGTGTACCCTTGTTCTGAGCTACGATGGAGAAGCAGCCAACTGCACGAGATTTTCAGTTTGGCAACACGCTCTTTGTTGATTCAGCATAATATTTAAGAACCACATGCAGAGCCTTTGAAAATGGCCCAGATTTCTGGATCACGAAAGTGGACTGAACATTGTAACTACTTCTCTTTCCCCAATTACCCATTGAATTGGCAGAAAATATAGAACTTTGCTTAAACATAAGGAAGGGAGCCGGCAGTGGACCAGATATTTTGAGATATCTTGGGAGATAGAAAGCAGATTGAAATGGATTGATAGAAAAAAAAGAAAGAATTAGAGATCGCAGCCCAACACTAGAGGCTGGAGCATGCTGCCTGCCCAAGGGGGCCCCAGAGGAGCCTCAAATTTATAGCTGCAAAAAATAGAGAGCAGTGATCCATGGGCCACCACTGGTGTGATTTGCAAAAGAATGAAGAACTACATTCAGAGTAGCTGGGCTAGTCTAGACCCACTCTTTACCTCCTCCAGAACACAGGTCACAGGGAAGCTAGAGGCAGTCACTTTGGCTGCCTCCTTAAATCACAAAGACAGTCTTTTAGGGGTGGAGCCCGTAGGACCATCCAGCAGAGCTCCAGGACCTGTGACCACCGACAGTAGGCTCTGAGAGAATAGAGGGAAGGTAGCTCCTGTAGCTAGGGTGACCCCACAAGTTATTTGTCCTTATCTCCATAGGTGGTGTTGAGAAAGACTCTAAGAGCTCCCTCTTTAGCTGTGGGCTAAGGGGCCAGACACCTGGAGGCTCCCACCCTGCACATACTGAATCCAAGTTTTTACTTTTACAAGACCCCTAGGTGATTCATATGCACATTAAATACTGAGACACTTGTTTACTAATGCCTTCTAATCTATTAGAACAATAACAGCCACATACATTTCACTTCATCATTGTGCTGTCTTTAAGATGTGCAAGAGAAATGTCCCTCACATCTGAGTGCTAAAAAATGAATTAACTTGTTGTATGTCACGTTTCTTTAGAGAAACAGAACCAGTAGGGTGGACCTATCTACCTATCTAGAGAGTAAATGATTGTAAGGTATTGGCTCATGTGATTAAGAGGCTGGCAAGTGCCAAGATCTACAAGGTGAGTCGGGAAGCTGGAGACCCAGGAGAACCCATGCTGGAGTTCCAGTCTGCAGGCTGGCGGGCTCAAGACTCCTGAAGAGCCAATGTTTCCATTCAAGTCTGGAGGCATAGACAAAGCTAATGCCCTAGTCCCAAAGCTCTCAGGCAGGAAGAGAACACTTCCTTCTCAGGGGAACACCAGGCTTTTGTTGTATTCAGGCTTCGACTGGACGAGGCCCACCCGCATCAGGGATGGCGTCTGTTTACCCAGTCTACCAATTTACATGTTAATCTCCCTCAAGAAGACCCTCACAAAAACACCCAGAATAGGCCAGGCACAGTGGCTCATGCCTGTAATCCCAGCACTTTGGGAGGCCAAGCCAGACGGATCACCTGAGGTCAGGAGTTCGAGATCAGCCTGACCAACATGGTGAAACTCCCTCTCAAAAAAAAAAAAAAAAACAAAAAACAAAAAACAAAAAACAACCCAGAATAATGTTTCACCAAATATGTGAGCATCTAGTGGCCCAGTCAAGTGGATGCACAAAATTAACCATCATACTTATGCATCATTCATGTTCTTCATCGTCCACCTATTAACCGCCATCTAGTGCCATGTCAGGGGCTGTGAGAAGTGCTGGGGAGGCGATGACAAACATGGTGAACCCTCAGCGGAGCTTCCAGTTGTTTCCGTGAACAATACAAGGCTTACAACTGGTTATGTGGTCCTATTGCTTTGGTTATGAGGGGCTTAGACAGAACGTTGGAGGAAACAGTTGGTAACTATGAGAAAGCTCTCTGTATGAATTTTTCTGTACTATGATCATTTTCTCCACTGCGTTACCTTTTACTGTTTTCCTTTATTTTTACTTCACTTTGAATTTTAATATTTATGTTTTGTTGTTGTATATATATTTTTGCTATCTGATTAAACTATTTCTAGGAAAGGGTGGCACAGTTGACTAAAATCAGAGTATTTGCAATATAGCTGTCATGGCCAGTGGTACACAAGGTGCACATGCCTGCACACGGGATATCTCTAGAGGAGAAATTGAGGTGCAGTGGTCGTGTGGGGACAAGGAGCCCCCTCTTCTCTCCCTCTCACTTTTTTTTTTTGAAACGGAGCTTTGCTCTTGTCACCCAGGCTGGAGTGCAATGGCACAATCTCAGGTCACTGCAAGCTCCACCTCCCGGGTTCAAGTGATTCTCCTGCCTCAGCCTTTCAAGTAGCTGGGATTACAGGTGCATGCCACCACATCCGGCTAATTTTTGTATTTTTAGTAGAGACAGGTTTTCACCATTTTGGCCAGGCTGGTCTCAAACTCCTGACCTCAGGTGACCCGCCTGCCTCACCCTCCCAAAGTGCTGGGATTACAGGTGTGAGCCACCGTGCCCGGCCCCTCCCTCTCACTTCTAAGTTCTGTTAGCACTTTTGTTATCTAGTTCTATTCTGGATGTCTGGCATTTTTTCATTGGTGTCCCATTTTCTTATGAACTGAATTGTGTGTTGAGGCCCTAACCCCACTGTGATGATATTTAAGGACAAAGCTTTTAAAGAAGTAATTAAGGTAAAATGAGATCACACTGATAGCCCTAATCCAATCTGACTGGTGTCCCGGTAAGAAGGGGAAGGCACCAGGGGAGAGGGTGATTGTGTACAGAGGAGAGGCCACATGAGGACAGAGCAGGAAGGTGGCGTCTGAGAGCCAAGAAGACAGGCCTCCGGAAGAACCAACCCTGCTGACTTCTTAACCTTGGACTTGAGCCTCCAGAACTCTGAGAAATGAATTACTATTGTTTAGGACATCACGTCTGTGGGACTTTGTTATGGCAGCCCTCACAGGCTAACATACCTTTCTCTGCCTTAAGCCAAATGGACCCTTAACTGCTACCCTCAATCCCAGGACTGAAGCCTGTCCTTCCAGAGAACTTCTGCCACTCACTCTTTGGTCTGGCTGAGTTTATCTGATTCTCCTCCACCCCCCAGAGGTAACGTCCTGCTCACTTCACTGCACAGCCCCAAGTACCAGGGACAGGAAACTATCACGCATTAATCCGAGGGCAAATGAAGAGGCTGCAGCAAAGACGTCGCTTTAAGGGATGGCATTCATTGTCCATTCTGCTTTTTCTTTAAGGCCATTTATATTTGCTGTGCCCAGCAGCACACTCCACCCAAAGCTCTATAGCTGTCTGGTTTTCATGTTTCTTGGAGCTTCATCTGCAAATGGTGTCGAAGTTGGGGCAGGTAGTACAAAGCCCTTCTTCATCCTCCCACGAAGCAGTATCCTGCCTGGCCTCTGGCTCCAGTTCGGGTCTCCACCAGCCATTTGTGAGCACTGTGTCATTGCACAGTGGAGGTGAGGTCTGGAGCAAGTTAAGCAACAGCTACTTCCGTCACTTTTCCTCCTAAACAACCAGAGAGAATCTCTAGTTTGTGCTCTTTATGTTAGGCCCTGCTCCAGCTTAGCTCTTTCTAAGCAGTCCCCAAATCCCCTGTGAAAACACCTTCAGGTATCCTTGCCCTCCAGTGCACAGGCATCCCCAGTTGGGTCAGAATCCAGCAGCACACACAGATCAGGTTTACGTTGGGCAGTCTCTGCTTCTCATGCATGCCTGGTCGTCAGGGAGGAAGATGAGAGCGCCCAGAAGCCAGAGGAGAAATGAAGGAGGCTTTCACCCCCAAAATGAGCTTATAAGAAGATAGAAATTGGCTGGGCCAGGCGGTGGCTCACGTCTGTAATCCCAGCACTTTGGGAGGCTGACACGGGCAGATCACAAGGTCAAGAGATTGAGACCATCCTGGCCAACATGATGAAACCGCGTCTCTACAAAAAATACAAAAATTAGCTGGGCGTGGTGGTGTGTGCCTGTAGTCCCAGTTACTCAGGAGGCTGAGGCAGGGGAATCTCTTGAACCAAGGAGGCAGAGGTTGCAGTGAGCCAAGATCACACCACTGCACTCCAACCTGGAGAAAAAGTGAGACTCCGTCTCAAAAAAAAAAAAAAAAAAAAGAAAAAGAAAAAGAAAAAGAAGGCAGAGATTCAGTTTCAGTCAAAAACAGAAAAGCAGGAGAAAGCATGTTTGAAAGGATATCAATTATTATGACTTTAAAACCCCTCAGAAATATTTAGCCATGGAAGAAAATGCAATCACGAGACAAACATCTTGGAATTAACAAAGATAAAACTGATAAAATACCAGCCTCTTTTTCAAACAGGCACTGACAGAACCAATAGACACAGACAGCATCAGCCGTCTCGACCCTCACACTCCAAGATGTACTTACAGACAGATTCTTGTTTTGCCTTAAAATAAATGCACCTACTATTGGAAAGTTCCTCAGAGAGCAAGGCCAGGACGAGCACCCCACGGTGTAAGGTTGGTGCAGCGGAGGGCGGAGACAGGCCTGGATCAAGGTAGCGATGTGATTGATACCCACCGACCACCCTCATCTTCCTAAGCCTCTGTGTTCTTTATCCCCTCTGTGCTATAAAGATTAAACAAGAATACGGTGTAACATGTCGAGGATAGATCAGAAACAGCCAGAAGGTATGAGGAGGTGCTCAGATCAGTCTGGTCCAGTTACAGACCCTTTTTTGAGCCTAGAAAAATCTTTGTGCTGAATCTGGCCCAGGCTTTATGAACCCTTTCTGGCTGTTCCATGCCTCTTGAACACCCAAGTTTGCCACAACTAAATGCAGTAGTTACAGCGTTTTCAGGAAACCATTCAGAATAAAAGGGAGACTTCTATGCTTCCACAGTGTGTAATTATCTCTAAAAATGAACCTTCTTTCCTGAAAAGAGGACATCCAGCCAAGAGTCTTGTGAGTTCTGTGTTGGACACATGGGAGAATGAAGTTGCCTGCCTGGCGTACGTCAGTGCCTTTGGATGCATTTTTTAACTTTAAGTTTGACATCATATTTATTTTTCCTCATTATAAAAGTAGGAAAATTTATAAATCATAAAATACAAGCAAGAAGGGCCTAAAAAAATAGTTGAAGGGCCTAAAAAAAAAAAACAGATCTTGTTGGTGCATTTTTTGTGTGCCATTTTCACTATAACATCTCTATTATTAAGATAGAAACCTCTCTGTCTCTCTCTCTCTCTCCCCCCCCCTCCCCTCCTTCCCCCCACAACCCCCCCACCCCGCCACACACAGCAGAGGCTGCTGTTTTGCTTACCTTTCACATTTTGCTCATCCTAAAAGACTCAGCTCACATCCCACCTTCCCACTGAAGCTTTCTGTGAGTTGCTGTTAATGCCTTCTTTGCAACTCTCCCTTCCACGCTTAAAAATGTATTGCAGAAATGGTTCACAGCTTCCTTACAATTATTTTAAGTTCATCTCCTATACTAGATTGTAAATTTCATAAAGGTAGGATTGCATAGCATATTTCCTTGTACTTTTTGTGGCAGTGGAATTTTCCTATGAAGGAAGAAAAAGTGTGGAGGTTAAGAGCTGGCTAAAATGACATTGGATCAATTAACAATGAGTCCAAAGACTCAACGCAAGACAGACAATAACAATTCAAGTTCGTTCTTTTCATGGAAAGGAACTTGATAAGATTTCTTGTGGAATCTTTTATTTTATATACTTGTCACACTGAAAATTTAATATGTGTTTTTCTAGCTGTTTAATATCTGATGCTCCTATTAGATTCAATTTCCAGAAGGCAGGCCCCTGATTGTTTTGCTCACCTGAGCAATGTCTCTTCAGCACCCAGTGCAGGCCCCATGAGCACAAGTACTCACAGAATAGAGAAACGAAGGCATGCCCAGCACCCTAGAGGAAGGACTGTCATAAAGAAAGAAAGAAAGTCACATTTCTGAGAACTACTGTGTGCCTATGTGCATCAGAGTGTCCTAATGTCAGATCACCTCTGTTGAATCCCTCATAGGGTAAAACTTTCAGGGAGGGCCAGGATGTCTGCAGAAACGTTTCAGGTCCACATTTCTCCAAAGATAGAATGCACAGCTTTTAGAGACAGGTGACCTTCCATTGCTAGGGGCTTCTTAGTGGAAGTGTGCTGGAGACCATGGCTGGGGAACTGGGCTCAGTGAATTGCCATATCCTTTTCTAAACAAATGATTTTAGAATTTTATGACCAGGTGTTACCATAGTAAGACCTGCTCAGTAAAACAAACAAACAAACAAACAAACAAACAAACAAACAAAAAACACTATAGGGCTCTATCCAAGGTGCTTGTCTAACTCTCTAACCCCAGTTTCAATTTCTCACCCTTAGGGGCAAATTGGCAGGTTGTCTCCTGCTCCTCCTGGCCCACACAGCCTTGCTTATTTGTCTCTGTGTGATTTCCTTCTGAGGTATGGCCTCAACATTCCTCTCAACATAGAGTCTGGAGAGCCACTTCTGTAGACCTGTCTGGGCTCATGGGAAGTTGACTTGCGCTGTGAAGCTCTTGTAGGGCCACCTGCCACACCCCTCTGATGACAGGGATCACTCACTGGGCTTGAATCTTCCCTTTATTTCTAAATTCATTTTGTTCTTCTCATTTGTCTGCATTTCCTTTTCTTCTATTGTCATGGTTCTCAGACTTGCAGGTGCTTCAGATCACCTTTGGCACTTGTTAAAACACAGCTTGCTGGGCCCCAGCACCAGAGTTTCTGATTCAGTAGGGAATTTGCATTTCTAACAGATTCTAGGTGATGCTGCTGTGGCTGGCCAGGGGGGCCCGCCTTGAGAGCCACTGCTGTGCTGTGACCCAGGGTGTAAGAGAGAAGCACCTGCTGACCATGGACCCATGGCCAGGAACTCCGCATGGAAAAGGACAGCAGGGGTAGCCGCCCGTAGGGAAGAAGCGAGCTGCTGCCAAGTGAAACCTGTGGCCAGCCCCACCTTTCTTAGCAATTCAAGCTCTGAATCAAAGTTCAGGCCAACCTTGGGAATTGTGGTTTTTAGCAACTTTGCTGAAACCCAAATCATTGCCCAACTTGAAGTGTCAAAAGCCTGCATCAAGCACTGGCTCTTCCTCTTTTCTTCCGTAGGAGCCTCCACTCCTCCGTATGTGAAAGTTTCAACTGCTGTCGTCCTGAGGGTTTGGCAAGGAGGGACATTCCACAGTCGTGAGATGACTGTGTTCTAGAGAGTTGACAATGCGGCATTTGTGTGTGTGGCGACTTCCTCCATAGAAAAGCTCCAGAGAGCCTCCCTTCCGATGCTGCTGACACCCTTCCTTCCCAAGGTTCAGAATCAGGGAGTCCATTTGAGCAGAATCTTAAACAATATCACACACTTATGGAGCCACATCAAGCTGGGACATGCCACTGGGTCTAGAAAAAAATTTTGAGAAAGTATTGCTGTCATAAAGCTGATGTGTTTTACTGTGTTAGAAGGCAAGCTAATCTTGCAGAGACACAGAACCAGATAATTCCTTTTAAAGCAAGGTCATGAATAATATATATAGATAGCCATAGTCGCTGAGGGAAGATAGCAGAAGAAATAAATAGAAGAGCTTTAAAAATTGGAAAGAACTTCATAAGAACAGCAACCCGGGGCCAGTCTTGGGGGAAATTTACTCTTGCAATCTAAAATGTCTGAGGGTAGTATTATGCATGCTGTAGTGGATGCAATGTTCCAAATTCATGTGGGTCACCTTGAATTATAAGCAGAAGGCTCAACTAGGTTCACTATTCTCAATTTGAGAAGGCAAAGACATGCATACTCCATTCTATTAAGATTTCTACAAAACTAGAGAGGGGAGTATGGCTTAGTGATTAAAAGCCAAGAGTGTAGAGCCAGGCTGCCTGGATTTGAATACCAGTTCTTCCACCTACCAGCCATGTAATTCTAGGTAATCTATTGGATGTCTCTGAGCCTCAGTATTGTCATCAGTAAAATGGAAAAATGATAGTTCCTACTTTATGTAGTTTTTAGGAAGACAAAAAGCTTCAATATATGTAAAGTGCTTTGAATGGCACATATTACAACGTTGTTTATTAAATATCTGCTATAGTAGTTAATGAAGTACTGTAGTTATTTGTTAAATAAATACTCGAAATTGAATTTTAGATGGGTCATGCTTTTAGCCATAACATTCTGTTATGGAGAGAATTCCTATGCTGTGGGAGCTCCATATTTTCTGAAACTGGTAGGAAATCAGAAGTCTTGGCTGTTATCCTCTAAGTAGAGAGAACATGGGCCCTGGAGTCCAACAGGTTTAGGTGCAAATCCTGGCTGTGTCAGTTCCATCTCGATGACCCTGGGCAAGACCACCACCCTCGGTGAACTTCAGTCTTCTACTCTCTGACATAAATGTCAATGATTTAATTAAAGCACCTGATAAAATTTGAAATATTCATGAAGCCATCTCTAAGTGGGGGCTCATGTCAGTGTGGGTGGCAGGCAAAAGGAGTTATTACTGTAAGCTGAGGAAAGCATGGCAAAGCAATACATGCTGAGAAGCCTGAGGTGTGAACAGGGAGGGGCCCAGGGCTGAAAATCACCCGGACGACATCTGCTTTGCCCTCCTCCTCTCCAGGTGTGGCATTGGTGAGAGCACCCACTGCATGGATGCTGACCACCTGCCTGGCAGCCTCTCAGCACATTCCAGGCTGTTTTGTGAAATCAGGTGCAGATAAAAGACGTACTGAGAAAGCACCCAGAGGCCTGAGCTTTTGCCCCATCGTTGACTTAACTGACTGTGAACTTGGGCAAGTCACTTTTCTTTTCTGATGTTCTTTTATTCTGTCTGCAAAATAGCATGCCTGAGGCCCGTTCTTGTTCCAAGCCTGCTAAAATCGATTGCCCTGCCCAACAAGGCTGTGCATGAGCTTTAATTGCTCTGGGGTGGGCTGCATTGTTCTTACCTAGCTTTGTTTGTCTATGTGCTGGCTTAATGAATCTTCATCATGTAGCCTCTTCAGTTTTCTAGCCTTTGTATTTATGTCCATCAGCCCTTGCCATGGAAGGCCAGCACCTGGCCACATCTTCCTCCCTCTGTCCAAATCTCATGTCCCTTCACCAGTTCCCTGAGTGCTGTCATCAAGGGGCAGTTTAGAATTTCAAAATACTGTAGACAACAAAGGAAAACTAGGATATGGCAAAATCACATCTAACAAATATATTTCTAAAGGTTGTGTGAAGGAGAACCCAAAGGTTAGGTTAGAAATTTTAAGCCTTATTTCCTCATTCTTGGCACCTTATCTTCATCATCCATAGGATGGGGACAAACAAAAGCAATCTAGCAGAGTGATCTGTACAGTAAGGTCGCTAACTTGTGGTTTTTGAGTATAGTAACTTTCACGATTGAGTTGATCATTTTATTATTTTCTCTATATGTTTTTACTTTTCTTAGTTAATGTCAATATAGATTATAAGACAAAGTGAGCTTTGGAATATCTCACAGGAATTATTGCACTGTGGAGGCTATGGAGGGGTAGAACCTGACAGAGGGCTTGCTCTGCTGACCCTTGGCCAGCGGGGACCCAGACAGAGCACTGGATTTGGGTTTGGGAAAGGTGGACTGGGATCCTGGTCCCATCACTTGTTAACGATGGGGGATGGTGCAGTTTTCCCGACCTCGGAGCTTCAGCTTCTCATTTGAGGATGAGTAAAAGTGGTGATCTGCTGGCCTGCTATGAATCTCACATGGGGTCCCCTGGATGAGGAAAGTTAGATCCTAGAGGGAGTCCATCCACCTTTCCTTAGATACAAATGAAAAGGCTGCTGGGGGTTCTAGAATAATTGTTGCACCCGCTGCCAGGATCTTAATGGAATGTGGGTTTTCCCCTACTTTTCAAGGTTTTCATTTCTGTTTTCACTACAGTACTGAGAAGAAAAAGCCCAGATCCTCAGAGCAGCAATCATAGCTTTTCACAGCCTTTTCCATGGCTGTTTTTTTTTTTTTTTTTTTTTTTTTTACTTAAAAATTGTCTTGAAAATGCAACTGATATAATTTTGTTTTCTTTTCCAAGTTAAAATTCAAATACTTTCTAAATGCAAAAATGTTCACATGCTGTCCTGTTTGTTGGCAGCTGCAGAGTTACCAATATTTAGGGGAAAGCACTACATAATCTGAGGTTTTTACTTTTTTTCATCTAGTGAATTTTCTTCTTCACAACTTCACAATTGGTTTTTGGTCTATTTCTTCAACTTTAAGCAAACAAAAACAATTGACAGATGTGAAATTATACCACGGCAGGCATTGCCAAGTTAACTTTTTATCTGTTTCTGCACAGGCGTCTTAGCTTTGGCCTTGAGCATTGCTACCATTAATATTTTGATTTTTAGGAAACTAATTTGAGAATTTGTTGTTTCTTGCCCAGTATGTTTTGTTGGGTTACACAGCTCTCTTCATGAGCTGATATGGTTTGGCTCTGTGTACCCACCCTAATCTCATCTCCAGTTGTAATCCCCACATATTGAGGGAGGGAGGTGATTGGATCATGGGGCGGTTTCCCCCATGCTGTTCTCCTGAGAGTGGGTAAGTTCTCACAAGATCTGATGGTTTAATAAGGGGCCCTTCTGCCTTCACTTACACTCTCTCCTGCCGCCTTGCGAAGAAGGCGCCTGCTTCCCTTCTGCCATGATTGTAACTTTCCTGAGGCTTCCCCAGCCAAGCAAAACTGTGAGTCAATTAAACCCCTTTCCGTTATAAAGTACCCAGTCTCGGGCAGTTCTTTATAGCAATGTGAGAATGGACTAATACATAAGCTAATTAAAATAGTAATGTGCAAGCTGATCAAAGCTCCATCTTCCCACTTGGGTACCCTTCCTGCAAAGCAGTCATTCAGTCATTTGTTCATTCATCCACCTATTCACTCTTCCGTTTAATAAAAACACTGAACAAACACCTGCTGTCTCCAAGGCACACCGCTGAACAATGTATTGCATAGAGAATTCATAGTAAATATTATACTGGGGTTATATATAAGGTGATACAAAAATGCAGAAGAAATAATTTTAGACAGGTCATGACATTTGAACTGGGCCCTGAAGAATCTCTTCAATGATCCCTTTAAATGAGCCCACTGTTTCAAAACAAACATTCCCAGCCAACAGAAGGGGCCGGCTCTATTAGAATTCTGGTCCTTAGAATTAGCTCAGACATTTTTGCTGCCTTGAACACCACTTGACTGGAATGCAATGCGGGCATCTTTTCTGGTGTGGGGCTCACCAGTTTTCTTATGCATACACACCAGCCCTGCTCCTCCAGGCCTATGCAGCATGAGCTATAGAAACGATGCGCCCGTTTGTGCCCCTGCCAGCTGCCTGCTCCGTGTGGGCCCACAAAGTAGATGAACAACTTCCCCCTGCACACCTCAGCACTATGCTGTGGGTGTCTATGAACATTTCGCTCTGTCTCTTTTTTTTCTCTCTTTTTCCCCCTCGCTACCTCCCAACCAGGAGCCAGAAATGCATCTCCCTCCATCTCCTATTTAGCAGCTTCAATGAACGAAGCCTTGGGCACACGCGGTGGACTGTGCCTGGGAGACGGACTTGGCGCCCGAAAGGTTGGTTTCTTCTACCTGCACTGTCCTTTTCTCCAGGCACAGTCGGGCAAGGACCTGCCCGGCCTGGTGGTGTCAAGAGTGGGACCAAGCCCTTGTTCTTCCTGCCACAGAGGCACAGGCAGAAGATTCCGTGTCTGGGGCGATGTCCCCTCAGACTTCCACGTGGCTAGAGAAGGAGAAAGGGTGGTGGCCAACATATCTAGGGGCTCCACTGTACGGCTCCCAGGGGACCTGAGGGCACAGGGATGCTTGGGACTGGATTTGGCCCTTTGAGGGTATTGCATGGGGAGGATTTCCACACTAAGCCCACCTTTATTTATACACAAAATAAACAAATGTACTTAAATTGGATGATTTCTGAAGAGCATCCTGTACATGATAAAATCCTTTGAATACTCATAAAGTGCTAATGGGTCATCAGCAACCCCAGTCACCTGATCTGCAGGGAAGGTCTCCTCGCAGGCTGCAGCATCTGCCCTGGAGGCTCTGCATGGAGTCTCCTCTGGGCTGCACGGGAGTCCTCCCAGCATGCACACTCACCCCTCTGTTGTGTGTGTCTGCTTATATATGTGGTGTTTGTGTGTATGTGGTGTGTGTTGTGGTGTATATTGTGGTATGTGGTGTGCATGGGTGTGGTGTGGTGTGTGTATCTGTGTGCAGTGTGGGTGTGTGGTGTGTTCATCAATGTGCTGCGTGTAGTGTGGGTGTGGTGTAATGTGTGCTGTGGTATGTCTGTGATGTCTATGTTTTTATATTGTGGTATGTGGTGTATGTGTATGTTGTGTGTGTTGTACTGTATGCTGTTTGTGGTGTGTGAGATGTGTGTGATGTGGTATTTTTGTGGTGTGTATGGTATGTGTTTCTGTGTCATATGTATGGTGTATGTGTGTGTTGTGTGGTGCCTGTGTCTGTGTGGTGTGTATGGTGTGTGTGTGTGTGTGGTGTGATGTGGGATGTGTGTGATGCATGTGTCTCCAGTGTATATGGTGTGTGTGGTGTGTATGGTGTGTGTATGTGTGGTATGGTGTGGAGTGTGTGTGGTACATATGTCTGTGTGGTGTGTATGCTGTGTGTGTGTGGTGTGTTGGGGGTGTGTGTGTGTGTGTTGTGGTACGGGGTGTGTGTGGTGTGTGTGTCTCCGTGAGGTGTGTCTCTGTGAGGTGTGTGTGGTGTGTGCCTGTGTGTGTGTGGTGTGGTGTGGTGTGTGTGTGGTGTGATATGTTGTGGTGTGGTGTGTGTGTGTTGTGCGTGTCTCTATGTGATGTTTGTGGTGTGTGTGTGGTGTGATATGTTGTGGTGTGGTGTGTGTGTGTTGTGCATGTCTCTATGTGATGTGTATGGTGTGTGTGTGTGTGTGTGTGTGGTGTGGTTTGTTTGGTGTGCATGTCTGTGGGTGCGGCGGGAGTCGTGCTCCTGGGTGAGGTGTCTTAACCCCTTACACTGTTGTGAATGGCCCTGCGACCACGTTTTCGTTCAAAAGCCCCGTTATTCGTTTGCCCCGTCTTAGTGAGAGCAGGTGAACCATGAGGGGAGCCCAGGGAAAGCCAGGGCCCCGGGCAAGGGACAAATGGAAGAGCTCGCGTGCTCGAACTGGACACCTGGCCGGGGGACGGCCTGGGAGCTGCTCACAAATGGGACAGGCCCTCTGGGCACCGTGGGAAGGGGACATGGGCGCCGCCTGCCCCGTGCCCAGCGCGAGTCCCTTAGGTCCCGGCTCCCTGCAGGAGAGGTGCCTTATTTGGTAGCACGGCCGGCCTCGCCGTGCTTGGCGGTCTTCTCCTGGCTCCTGCCTGGGGGTCTGTGGTTCCTCAGAAGCACCAGGCTACGCTTTCTCAGGGTAAACACGCACTCCGGACAGTGTAGCCGCGGCTTGGCAGGTGATGGCTGCCAGAGAGCAGCTCACACAGTCAGGACTAATTTGGTCATGGGGAGCATCCTAGGGTGACATTTACTGGATCTTCTGGGGGTGCTGACAGAGCACACAGCCGGGGGGACCTGGAGAGGGACGACGGGTGGAGTTGGCAGGGAGACAGGGCCTGGGCTGGGCTACCCTGCAAACCAAGCTGGGCCAATGTTGTTTCTGGATGGTGGGGTGTCCAGGACTCCCTGCCTCTGTGATGAGCCAGTCCTGCCTTACACATCCCTGGACACCGCTCAAGGTGCACTGGGGTGTGGGATATAACACTGTCCCTGGAAGAAGCAGACTGTCCCTGACACTAAGCAGGCAAATCAACTTCATCCTCTGGCAGAACAAATGCCGGTTCTCTCACCTTTGGTTAAAACAGGAGCTATTAAACAAATAATTCCACAAGTTAAAGCTGTGTTTGATTCCAACAGCCTGCTATGAAGGAACGTCTTCCTTTGAGACATTCATCTTTCAGCTCCAGGGCTGCCAGACGTTTTCCATCAATGGTAGGAGGTGAGACAGTGAATAGCTTCGTCCTTGTGAGCCTTGAGGTTTCTGTTGTAATCACTCATCTTTGCTGGACATAATGCAAAGGCAGCTCTAGAAAACACGCACAGCGATGGGAATGGCTGTGATTCTGTGGGGCTTCCTGCATAAAAATAGATGCCTGGCTGGATGTGGCCTGTGGCTGTACATCGTCCACCCGGCTTTCATTTGTCACCAAATATGTAGTGGATGCCTACACATTCTAGGCCCTGCAGTTAAAGTGATGATCTCAAAGACAGAATTGTTTCCACAATAGAGTTATATTTTTATGGGAGAAAGAGGCCAAAACTCAAGTAATTATGAAATAAATGACAGAGTACTGATAGTTGCTGTCAAAAAGAGTAGCACAGAGAGTGTGTTAACACCCAGTCAGCTTCCTTCTCTTTCAGCTCAAATCTTACATTTAACCCTGTGAGGACAGGGACCTAGTGTCTGATTTATTTTGCATCCACAGCAGCTTGCTTAGGATCTCCCCATCATCATTTCTGACATTCTGGTGAATGCAACTAGATAAGAGAAACAAACTAAAGACATACTAACTAAAAAGCAGGCAGTAATACTGAACTTTTGTGGCTGGTATGATTATATTCTTATATAAGAAATACTACAAACAGTAAGGAAATTCAGTTCATAAAAAGGGGCATATAAAATTAAAAAGGTAACATATATAGCTTCCATATATGAAAAAATATATATAGGGGAAGAATAAAATATTAACAAAAACAGTAACAAAACAATATTTAGGAAAAAACTTAAGATATATGTGACTTATAATAAGAAAATTCGAAAATGCTCCAGAGATGGAAAAATACAAGACTATGACAAACAGAAATTCATACTGTATTTTTGAATCAGAAGATTTTCTCATTATAAATGTGTCAATATTTTCAGGCTAAATTATATGTGTAATACAAGCCCTATATATATCATTTCATATATATTAGTATTTAATTCACATATGTAAAGTAATAATTATTGCATATATAAAATGTTTGAACTATTACATATATAAAATTTAATAATTATTACATAAAGGGAAGGTAAAACAAGAGTCTTTTCAAACTAGCAGCACCTCAGTTTTTTTCTAAGGTAGGTGCCGCTAGTTTGAAAGGGCTCTTGTTTCACCTTACCTTTGAAGCCATGGTGATACATAATGTTTCATAATGATGACTGGCCTGGTGTTTAGACTCTGGCACGCTATTATTTTTTTAACAGAGCCTGCTTTCAGTCAGTACTTTTAACTTGACAAGAAATATGGGAGAATAAAGTTCCTAACCCTGCCTGTGATTGGATTATGTTAGTTTTTTATTGTTTTTGTGAGAAAAGAAAGTAGCTAATTTCATCTATGAAAAGTGGTACAAAAATTCTAAATAAAATTTTATGATGCTCAATCTGATAATGTATAAAAATGATCAAATAGGGAATATCCAAGTAATGCGTTGCTGGCTCAATATCAAAATATCCATTAGCATGATTTGACACATGAATGATTTAAATAAAATAATCATTCTAATAGATGTGGAAAATTGAAGAAAATCAGTAAGCTGTATTAATTTTTTAAATTCTTAAGAAATTAGAAATAAAATGTAAGTGTCTTTACCAGAAAAGGCATCTATCAAAAATCTACATCATGCTTAATGGTGAATTATAAAATACATTGCACTTACCTTAGAAAAAGATGAGATTTTTCATTATCGTTGATATGGTTTGGCTGTGTCCCCACCCAAATCTCACCTTGAATTCCCAATGTGTTGTGGGAGGAACCTCATGGGAGGTAATTGAATCATGGGGGCAGGTCTTTCCCGTGCTTTTCTTGTGATAGTGGATAAGTCTCATGAAATCTGATGGTTTTAAAAACAGGAGTTTCCCTGCATAAGCTCCCTCTGTTTTCCTGCTGCCATCTGTGTAAGATGTGACTTGTTCCTCCTTGCCTTCTTTCATGATTATGAGGCTTCCCCAGCCACTTGGAACTGTAAGTCCCATTAAACCTCTTTCTTTTGTAAATTGCCCAGTCTTGGGTATGCCTTTATCAGCAGTGTGAAAATGGATAATACAGTAAATTGGTACCAGTAGAGTGGGACACTGCTGAAAAGATAACCCGAAAATGTGGAAGCAACTTTGGAACTGGGCAACAGGCAGAGGTTGGAACAGTTTGGAGGACTCAGAAGAAGACAGAAAAATGTGGGAAAGTTTGGGACTCCCTAGAGAGTTGTTGATTGGCTTTGACAAAAATGGTGATAATGATATGGACAATGAAAGAAATACAGACTGAGGAGTTCTCAGATGGAGATAAGGAACTTGTTGGGTACTGGAGCAAAGGTGACTCTTGTTATGTGTTAGCAAAGACACTGGTGACATTTTGCCCCTGCCCTAGAGATTTGTGGAACTTTGAACTTGAAAGAGATGACTTAGGGTATCTGGTGGAAGAAATTCCTAAGCAAGAAAGCATTCAGGAGGTGACTTGAGTGCTGTTAAAGGTGTTCTGTTTGATAAAGGAGGCAGAGCATGAAAGTTTGGAAAATTTGCAGCTCGACAATGCCATAGAAAAGAAAGTCCCATTTTCTGAGGAGAAATTTAAGCCAACTGCAGAAATTTGCATAAGTAACAAGGAGCCAAATGTTAATTCCCAGGACAATGGGGAATATGTCTCCAGGGCATGTCAGAAGTCTTCATGGCAGCCCCTCCTATTACAGGTCTGGAGACCTAGGAAGAACAAATGGTTTCTTGGGCCAGGTCAAGAGTCCACATGCTGTTTATAGCTTAGGGACTTGGTGCGATGTGTTTGAGCCACTCCAGCCATGGCTAAAAGGGGTCAAGCTACAGCCTGGGCTGTGGCGTCAGAGGGTGGAAACCCCAAGCCTTGGCAGCCTCCATGTGGTGTTGAGCCTGTGGGTACACAAAAGTCAAGAATTGAAGTTTTTGAACCTCTGCCTGGATTTCAGAGGATGTATGGAAATATATGGATGCCCAGGCAGAAGTTTGCTGCAGGGGTGAAGGCCTCATGAAGAACCTCTGCTAAGGCAGTGCAGAAGGGAAATGTGGGGTCAGAGGCCCCACACAGTGTCTCTACTGGAGCACCGCCTAGTGGAGCTGTGAGAAGAGGGCCACCAACCTCCAGACCCCAGAATGGCAGACCCACTGACAGCTTGCACCATGGTCCCGGAAAAACCGCAGACACTCAATGCCAGCCCATTAGAGCAGCTGGGAGAGAGGCTGTACCCTGCAAAGCCACGGGGGAAGAGCTGTCCAAGACCATGGGAATCCACCTCTTGCATCAACATTACCTGCATGTGAGACATGGAGTCAAAAAAGCTCATTTGGAGCTTTAAGATTTGACTTCCCTGCTGGATTTCACACTTGAATGGGGCCTGTAGACTCTTTGTTCTGGCCAATTTCACCCATTTATAGCAGCCATATTTACCCAATGCCTCTACCCCCATTGTATCTAGGATGTAACTAACTTGCTTTTGATTTTACAGGCTCATAGATGGAAGGGAGTTGCCTTGTCTCAAATGAGACTTTGGACTCTGGACTTTTGAGTTAATGCTGAAATGAGTTGATACTTTGGGGGATTCTTGGGAAGGCATGATTGGTTTTGAAATGTGAGGGCATGAAATTTTGGAGGGGCCAGGGCAGAATGATATGGTTTGGCTCTGTCCCCACCCAAATCTCCTCTTGAATTTCCACATATTGTGGGAGGAACCTGATGGGAGGTAATTGAATCATGGAGGCAGGTCTTTCCCATGCTGTTCTGGTTATAGTGAGTAAGTCTCATGAGATCTGATAGTTTTAAAAACAGGAGTTTCCCTGCGCAAGCTCTCTCCCTTTTCCTGCTCCCATCCATGTAAGATATGACTTGTTCCTCCTCGCCTTCCTCCATGATTGTGAGGCTCCCCAGCCATGTGGAACTTTATGTCTGATTAAACCTCTTTCTTTTGTAAATTGCCCAGTCTTGGGTATGTCATTATCAGCAGTGTGAAAATGAACTAATACAATCATCAACATTTCCTTATTCTTCAACATTTTCTTCAAGTACTAGAAAATGCATTACAATAACAACAACAAAAAGAAATAGGAAATATAAGAATCAGTAAAATAGTAACAAAATTCTTTTTTGCAAATAATAAAGTTGTCTGCAGACAAAATTCACAAAAATCTATAAACATTCTGTAAGAATTAGTTACAGTTTAGGAAAGTTGCTATATATATGAGTAATATATAAAAAGGGAGTTTTTATGCCAGCAAAGACAAATAATTAGATGTAAAAAATACAGTACTTATAATAGTCACAAAACTATAAGGTACATAAAAATACATCTAATGAAAGCTCTTTATGGAACATTTTTTATAAAAATTATTGATTTAGAGACTCTCAGTTCTAGAAATGTCAGGCAGGATAAAACAAACTCTCTCACAGAGGACAGCAATAGCAAAAAATGTATTATATGGGGTTTCTTTGTGAAGTGATGAAATGGTTTAAAAATAACTGTAGGGAGATGGATGCACATATATTTAAATACGCTGAAACCATTGAATTGTATATTTTAAATGTGTGATTTATATGATATGTGCATTGTACCTCATGAAGGCTTTTAAACAAAACAACAACTGCCATAACTTAGACCAAACCAAAGTTTGTGTCAAATCCTGTTATGTAATATTAGTTAAATTTTATAGTCTAAAATCTAAGCTTTATTTATGAGGATACTCACTTCATTGCTGAGGTGTGCCAACAAAACATATTAGTAAATTTATAGGAACAAAATATTAGACGTATTACTGAGAAAATACAAAACCTGGAAATAGGAATATATCTTTAAAAAGAATCTTATTTAGAGTCAAGGGAAGTTATGAAACATATCAAGGAAATTAGTATTTGGTAAATATTGAGTTAGCATGTTAGACATTCCCTGTTAGTGATTACAGAATACTTATATCAAATGAAATTAGATTAAATATATATTTGAAACGTAAACATCCAAAGTAGAACAAATGTATCATTTTGTATCCTAAGTAATAGAATTTCTTGCATTTACTTTCAATCAACAAAATAGTTAAATGCTCTATTGTTACTACTTTGATTTATTTCAAAACCTCTTCATACATCTAAAAGTAACTTTAATGTAAATTGTTTTTATATAAATTGTGACTCTTAAAATTAAAAAAATAAAAAAAAGAGGGGAAGAGGATAGTGGAAACAAGTGTAGCAAAGTGTTGATGGCTGTTGAAGCTGAGTTATGAGTATGTGAGGGGTTTTATTGTATGTTCTACTGTTATGTACATTTGAAAATTTTAATAAAAAAATTTTAAAGCTAACAAAAAGAAATAGCTGGGCTAAAATCTAACAGAAGATGATACTTTGTACAGATAAATTCCATTAAAATGTGCTTCTTTTTCTTGAAGACATTTGCTAATGAAGAAAAAACAGCAACAAAATGTAGACTATAGGATGGAAAAATAAAATAAAAGTCCAGTGTCTGTCTGATGCCCACCCACACAGTAAGCTGGTATTCAAAATGGCTACAACCACAAATTAAACATAATTTGAAGTTATTCCATTATTATATGGGTTCCATTAGGTTTGCATGTCCTGGATTTCCAGAATATCTCCTGGATTTGAAATTAAAGTGATAGTAGAATGTTTCTCCTGTAGCCATAAAAAAGAAAATATTTTGTTAAGAAATATTACACTTTTATTACCCGAAATTATTTCTAGGAATAATTTTAAATATTAGGATCAGCTCACAAAAATAAAGAGCCAGAAAATAAATAAAGGTTTATTTATGCATGACAGTCAGAGAAAACAATGGACAACAGTAATACAATGGCTCAGATATGGGAAACATACACAAACTCTGAAGTAGGTCTGCCTGTTATATACAAGGGTCTTTTTCTAAAAGGGAGCAAAGGAACTTATTAGCATTAAACTTTGATAAGTCAAGGGAGCTTCACAAAATTTCCAAATGTCCAAGTTGTTAAAGAGGCAAAAATTGGAATGGTAAAAATTCTCCATCAAGCTAAACAAGGCAAAATAAAATGGTTAATTTAACTCAAATATAAAAGTAGTTACATTAAAGCAACAGGTAATAAATTCTTCAATAAAAAAACAAAGATGGTCTCAAAAGGGAAAAAAAGGGGAAACAGGTACAGCTTATATAAAAGTATATTAGTCCTTTATTGCTTTGTAAAAATTCTCCCAAATCTTAGTGACTTAAAGCAACACACGCTTATTATCTAACGATTTCTGTGGACTAGGGATCCAGGCATGATCTAGCTGGATCCTTTGTTCCAGGGTCTCTCACAAGGCTGCAGTTAAGATATTGGCTGTGCTAGAGTCCATCTCATCTGAAGATGTGATTGAGGAAGGATCCGATTCCAAGCTTACTCACGTGGTTATTGGTGGTTTTCATCTCCTTCACTGATGTTGAACTGGTGGCCTGTTTCTGAATAGCTACTCACAGTTTCTTGCCTCTGCATAGGGAAACTGGCAACATAACAGCTTGTTTCATCAAAGTGAACATGTGAGAAAAGCCAGAGAGGGAGATTAAGCAAGGCAAAAGTCACATTCTTTTATAACCTAATATTACAAGTGATATCCCATTATTTTTGCTGTATTTTATATCTAGCAGTGAATAACTGGTCCAAACTCAAGGGTTGGAGATTGCAAAAGATTGTGAATTCCAGGAAATTGGAGGCAATCTTAGAAGTCTGACTGATAAAATATATTACCTGTTGAAATTAAAAGAAATAAAAAAAATCCTTTTGAGCATCGGATCATATAAACTCTAAGTCAAGACGCATTGTCAAATACAAGTGAGTTCATAAGAATAGAAGAATGAGTTACAATGATGAAATGAAAAATTCTACAAGTATATGTTTCTAATAACATGGTGTCAGATCACCCGAAAACAACATTTAATACATTTACAAGAAGAAGTAAACTGACAAACTCTTGGGTAATTTTAAACTTCCAATGTTTTCAGATTTATAGATAAAGTAGGCAAAACAAATACAATGATTATATAGTAGATTTGAATAATTACAATAACAAATTTCTCTTAAATACATAGACTTTTACACTTACTAGATATGTAATGCATTTTAAGTACATTTGCACATTTGGAAAACAGAATGGAAAACAGATGAGGTCAAATAACTAAAGTCATATGGATTATGTTCTCTGATAACCAGGTGATTTTGGTGAAAATCAATAATGAAATATACGACTAGAAAATTACTATATGTTTGGAAAATAAAAATTACACTCCTAGGTTTTGAGTATGTCAAGGGAGAAATCTTAGTAAAAGCTGCAAAATACTTTGAACTGAATAATGATAAAAACACTATGTACCAAAACTTCTGTAATAAAAAGAATATTGAAGTGAAATTTATGTCCTTTAGCTCAGGTGGGGGAAAAGAAGAAGGGCTGAATGTAATTTACCACACTTAAATTAATGATTATATTAATAAATGCAGAAAGTTATACCTTATAATATTTCACATAAATTAAAAATTAGCAACATCATAAAATCTACAGTAAAAGTACATAGTTGGGAAATATCAAAGTTTTCTCTTTGAGATTTTTAATATGATTGACCACTATCATTTTATTAAACTGAAGATACTACCCATCATAGAAATAGACTTATAAAATTGTAAAGGGAAGAAACTCATCATTTTCAAATGCTATGCATTTACATCCAGTAAACAATTTACAGAAAATTATTAGAATTAATCAGATTTAGCTCATTTGCTGAAAACAATATTAATGTATAAAAATCAACTTTTTTTCTACATACCAGCAACAAACAGTGAGAAAATGAGATTTAACCAACATTATTTGCAATATTTACAAATATAACTAGGAAAAAGTATACAATTTTGTTAACAGATATTACAGTAGATCTTAATAATAAATAGATGTACCATGTTCATGGATAGCACAACTGAATTTGTGTGTGCTTGTGTGCACCTAAGTGTGTCTCTGTTAACTCGACGTGCTGATTCTGAAATTTATAGGAACATATGTTTTTGTATTTAGAGCTGTGAACCTACTAATCAAACATCCTTGCCATGCCAGAAGCCTCATGATTAATAGAAGAAGCAACAGAGCAGTTGAGAGTATTGGAAAACTTCTTCCTTAAACTGCAGTGTTTTGGAGACCTACTTTAATTGATTGCTATTTGTGGTAAACCCCAGCATAAATACTGTGATCCTTTTTAAATTTGGAATTAATTTGAAAATTGGCAAGTGGAAGGTCTCACGGATAGTCATTTCAGAGCTCTGAGTCATTTAAGAATCTGAGTCCTGGGTAGAAATGACTATCCAATGTGGTTCTTACTATTTGTTTCCTTTCTCATATATTTCAATGAAAGTCTAAAAAAAATTGCATTACATGAACATTGATTTCAAAACCTTGTTTTGCTTTTAATGTGGAAGATGGTGTTCAGGTTCTGTTACTAACTGGTCATAGAGTATTTAGCTAATAGCCTAGCGAAAGTCCATATGTATGGCTTTAATTATCCTTTTATTAGAGATTGATATTACACACAGGACAGCCCAACAATCAAGGATGAAGGAAAAGGGTCTTCTATTGCTTTATGACAGTCAGCAAGCATAGGGGAAAAGAATTGCAGTCCAGAATCTTCAGCCTATTCCCGAGCTCTAGAACTAAATTGTCACCTGCTTCTTATCTCCATAAGTAACTCATCGCCAAACCTTATTGTGTTTACCCCCAAAGTGTGTCTCAAATATGCCTGTCTCCCCATTCCCAAAGCTTCCATTCAAATCCATCATCACTTTCTTAAACATTTGCAAGGACATCCTCTAAAGTCTCCTTGTTTCTAATACCAAATTCTCCCATTCGCCCATTTTTCTACCCATAATTTAAGGTCATCTTTGGAAATTTTTTAAAAAACTACTTATAGCTCCTGAGTAAATTCACAATCCACTTCCCTATTGAAACACAAAAGCATGTAGGGTTACAAGACCTACATGATCTAGCTACCATCTATCTTCCCATCTTCTACTCAAACTCCTTTGCTTTTGGGTCATTATATTCCAACGATACCAATATGTGTGTATTTCTTCAAACACACCAAACTCTTCTTATCTAAGGCCTGAAATTTTTTGCCTAACTACTGTTCATCTTTTAGGTTCCAGCCCAAGTGTCACTTCCTCAAAAAGAATCTCCCTGAAATCCAAATGATCTCTGTCATATTTTTTCTTATAGTACTCTGTTCTTTTTCTTTGTTGCACTTATCACAAGTTGTAGCTACATATTTATTTGTCTGATACTATAAGAAATGTCTCTTTCCCACTGGTGTTGAAGATCCCTGAGGACAGAACCACAAAAATAATTATTTATTTTTTGCCTACCACTGTATACTTAGAAATAATGGACAGTGAATAAATATTATTGAATTAATTAATGAGCAAAATCATGTGATCTCAAGGAATTGATTTACTTTCCCTGCTATCTAGCTTATTCAAATGTATCCAATGACCTCCTGTTTTACAGAATATTAATGGGACAGCAATAGATACCAGTGAGAAAATAAATGACATTATCTGGTTTTGACAATATAATTTTCATTGCTGTTTGAAGAATAAGTTGTAGGGAGGCAAGAGAAAACAATGAACCTTAGGAAGAATGTGGAGACAAAGATGTCATTAGCTATGACACATGCTTTCATGGAAGAATTGATTAATTTTGCTAATAAGTTGGGTTTGGGAGTGAAGCAAAGGAAGTAATTAAGGATTCAGAATATTGACTTGAGCAACTGAGTGGCCATTTATTTTGACAAGAACAATATGAGGATGAACATATTTGAAGGACGTATGACTTTTGAAATGACTTCTACACACCACATGGATACATCCAGTAAAGACTTGATGGTCTTCACATCTCCATTATCCTGAAATGTACATCCTCCTCCTGGGATAGTTCTCGAACTTCATCTTTTATCACTCTGACCATACTGAGCGTGATTTTAGTAAAGCAAATGTATTCCTCCTAAAGGTGTTCTCCCCCAGTGATGATCATTGGCTGGCTCCTTCTTGACATTCAGTTCACAGCTTCAGTCTTCTGCACAGAGCAGCCTTCCTGGACCACAAACTCTAAAATATCTCAAGCTTGTTGTCATCTCTACAGCAGCTCTCCACATGCCATCTCTCACTATCAGATGTGTTCCCCACTTGCTCATTTTTTAACTATGTTCACTCTTTCAAGTAATATTTCCATGAAGGCAGAAACAATACTGGTTTAATACGGAAATAAACAAACACACAACCTGAAAACACCTGAGAGGTTGGCCAACATTTCCAGGGAACCAGGTAAACTGTTCTTCCCAAGATGAGATAGCAGAAACCAGTGCACATTTTCACAGATGCAGGAGCAATGAACCAGAGTTTCTCTGATTTATTTGGTAGCAGATGTTCTTTCTGTTCTCTGACCTCTGTCCTGGGGACGGCAATTTAGAAAATGAAGGGGTGGTAGCACATGATTATGTCACATACACTTATTTAATCGAAATGATCTCATTTTGTAATAGAGACTGAAAACAGAGAGAGAGCTCTGAGTGGCAGCTGTTGCTGTCCTCCATGGGCCCTTCACCTGGACTCTGGGCTCGTGGATAATTCTTTATTGTTCTCTTTTTCTAGCATTCTTGGTCTTTTTTTCTCTTTACTTCCCCCACCCTCCATGGTTTCAAGACTACTTGTCTTCCTCCTCCAGCAGTTAAATTTTAATTATCCCTTTCTTCAAAATCTCATGGTATAGAATTTGTTTTACTTACATAAATTCTGTTCAATCTATAATTTCAGGCATCCTGCTACAGGCTGTGTGCAGGAACAGCCTCAGCCCATGCTCAGAATCTACCTCCCTTGTTGCTCATCGGAATCCTCCAGCTCTGTAATTTCATGAACTAGGACCGAAGCTTCTGTGCCCTGCAGTGTGTTCTCCTTAGCCTGGATGTGCTGTAAATTATTTGATAAAGTTAAAGATTTTGTCCTCCACCCCTTTCAGAATTTCTGTTTTTTGGGTCAGACCTGACTGTGTTGATGCAGATTCTCCACAGATGCAAGTTTCCTCCCGAAAGACAGATTTTTGGGGCTGATTCTGGTTGCCGGCTCTTTCAACACCCATCTTAAAATATGTCACAGAAGCCTATTTTGGGGTGAAACATTTTGATTTTCTTCACTGTAATCCATCCTTTCCTCTTTCTTGGTTTAGTTCCTTATTTATTGTAGTCCATGTTCCATCAAAGATTTCATGGGAAGAAAAATTTTGAGAACTTGTTTATCTGAAAGCATCATTATATTCTTTCACTTAATTGATGGTTTGAGTGCAAATAACATTGCAGGTGAAAAATAATTTTTCCTATTATAATGTTAAAGATGCTGCTCTTTTTTTCTAGATTCTTCTGTTGCTGTTGAAAAACTCTTGTTTCTATTACTTCTTGCTAAGTAGCAAATCATCTCAGATCTTAGTGTGTAAAACAATGATTTTTTTAAATTTTATTTTCAGTTCAGGGGTACATGTACATGTTTTACATAGGGAAACTTGTGTCATGGGGATTTGTTGAGTAGATTATTTCATCATCCAATTGTTAAACCTAGTACTCTTTAGTTATTTTTCCTGATCCTCTACCTCCTCCCACCCTTCATCTTCCACCCTCCACCCTCCAAAAGGCCTCAGTGTGTTGTTCCCCTCTATCTACCTATATGTTTTCATCACTTAGCTTCCACTTATAAGTGAGAAAATATGGTATTTGGATTTCTGTTCCTGTGTTGGTTTGCTAAAGCCTCCATATCCATTCATGTCCCTGCAAAGGACATGATCTTGTTCTTTTTTATGGCTGCACAGCATTCCATGGTGTATATGTACCACATTTTCTTTATCCAGTCCATTGTTAAAACAATGATTTATTACCTCTTATAATTCTCTGTGTTGGTTGTCAGTTTTCTGGATGGATTCACATGTGCTATCTAACATGACACACCCAGCTGAACTGAGCTCAACTAGGAGGGTGAGATGGCTGAGTCTTTCTCTGCTTGTGATGCTTCATCCCTGAGGGAACTTGTCTGGGCTGGGCCTCTTTCACATGCAGTCACCAGTGCTCCAGAAAGGCAAGACCCCAAGCACAATACCAGTTTTTTAATCATTTACTTGTATCACATTTGCTGATGCCTCATTGGCCAGAACAACATCCATGGCCAAACCCAGCATCAGTTTGAGAGATGATTATACATGTGCATGGGTACTGGGAGATGCGATTCACCTGGCATCTTTAGTGTAACAATCTGCAATAATCTAGCCTCTGGCCCCAACGGTACATGTTCCTTCATATGGAAAACATACTCATGACCCCTAAAAACTCATCAAACCACAACATTGAGCTTAAAGTCCACTGATCTTATTATCTACATTAGCCCCAGGTGTGGATTAGACTCTGTAGATGCTTCTCTCTTTGATTCAGAGATGCATGAATTGAAAAAACATGCTATCTGCCTTCTACACATCTATACATGATGATGAGACAAGGGCAGGACATGTGCAATAGACATCCCTATTAAAAAGGAGGAGGAACAAGAAGAATATAGAGGTCACTGGTCCATAGCATTTCTGAAATCCAGCTGATCACATATTGTAAGGAACCTGTGTCTGGGCACAGAAAATTTTTCTTTATTAGGCTCAATTCTGTCCCTTGGAAGTAGTTCTGTGGTTAACGGTTTCCCATGTTTCTTAAAGAAATCCTCTGGGATTCTTACCTCTGAAACATGTATTTCTTCCTATATAAAATAGGTCATATTTTCACCTGAAGAGCCTCCTTGTTTCCTGCAGAAAGTTGAGAGCTCGAGGAGCATCTTTATTTTTTGAGTGATTTCTACCTCTTTTATTCCAAACTTACGCAACTCCTTTAAAAAGTTTGTGGGCATTTTATAAATCTGATTGTGATTCACTCCATGTCCCAAAAACCACACCCATGATTCTTTTTGGGAGAACCATAGGCCATATGTACAGCTGCAGTGAAATAACGCTTTTAAGAGTCTTAGAAGGGTTTTTCTCTAGCTGAAGGAGTCTTCTAAGCAGAGGTCTTTTCAGGGTCTTAACAAAGGATCTTATGAACATATCCTTGATTTACTCTTTACCCTGAGGCCATTTCTTATTTTGAGAGTCTTTTGCCAGCTAGAGAGCCTGGAAATGTGAAACAGTTTGATTTTCCAACCCAGTAAGTCTGAATTGGAAATTCTTCTTGCATACTGAATAGTTCTCTCTTTAGCTCATATTTATCTTCCCATATCTTTTCATACGGAGCTAACAGAAGCCAATTGGCACTTTCAATACTCTGCCTAGAAATCTTATCTGCACGCATAGGTTAATTTGGTACATTTTCTATTTCCCAGAAGTTTTGCCACTTCTTTCGTAACTATAAAACATGGGTCATCATCTTTTAAGCCTTCTATCAGTTTCATTACTGCACCTCCAGCCTCCATTATCAAGCTCCTTACCACGGTGTCAGCCTCCACCACTGCCCCTTCCCAAAGCCAAGAGTATATACATCTTAGGTCTTTGTGATAGCAGTGCCCTATTTTCGGACCCCTTTTTGTTTTAGTTATCTATTGCTGACAAACAAAGCACCCTAAAATGGAATAATGCATGTAACTATAAAAAGCTGCATAGAAATGTGGGAAATAGTATTAGCACTATTATTTCAAATAACATTTAATCTGAAGATACAAAAATTGCTCTGTTTTTTGTGAATGATAGACGAGAGTGGACAGCAGGCTATTAACATTGTTTACTGATTTTTGGAAATGTGATACTTGAAAAAGTCCAATTAGAAGCTTTCATCATCTTCCATCTCAAACAAAAGACATGCTGCAACTCAACTGAGAAATGGCATTTTGTTGTGAGAGATGTTTTTAATTAGAGAGCTGATTAAAACTGTATTTGTCTGGAACTTAGAAAAGGTGAGTTGGTTTGCCTTTGCTCTTGTGAGTGCATTTTGGTAACAAATACCAAGCAGAGAGTTAGAAGGGCTGATTCCCAATGCCATTTCTGGCAATCAGGTGACCTTAGGCGCCTCATTGCTCTAGCCAAGGTTCTCAGTGTTCTCATTTGTAATGTGACAAGGTTAGGCCATCTGCTCTTCGTCATTTCCCTTAACCTTAACAATCAATGACAGAATAATTTGAGACTTTAAGTAAATCTTCTCCATCTGGAAATTGGACTTATCCTCAAAAGAAGACACAGTGTTAGTACTGGAAAGAACTCCTGAGATGATTTTTATAAAATACCTTGAGTTATTTTTGATAAAGGACCATGACAATCCCAAGATTTCATTTACTAACAAGTTTGATCCTAAGGTAAAAATTAGGGGTAAATCCCTTCCTTAAAATACGTTGATCACCCCTCAGAGAATATAGTGATTCAGATAATCAATCCAGCTTCAATTTAATTGCATTAAAGACTGAAAGTAAAGTTTGCCAGGTTAGTGCTGAAGGAAATGTTTACCTGATAAGCAGAGGTGCAAGTATGCCCATGACAATCTGTGTGTCTATGTCTGTATCTTTATCTATTTAATACATTATTTTTATTCTAGAGAATTTGAGCACAGACAAGCTATAAAACATGCACGAGAACATACTCTACAGAGATTAAAGTATCTCCAAAGACATGAAAGTAGAAAGCATCCTTTCTACTACAAAATGAATTTGACTCTCTAAATTAACAGTGTTGGCCGGGTACTGTGCCTCACACCTGTAATCCCAGTGCTCTGGGAGGTCAAGGCAAGAGCATCATTTGAGCCTAGGTGTTTGAGATTAGCCTGAGCAACATAATGAGATCCTGTCTTTATATAAAAAGTAAAATAAAAATAAAAATAAAATAAAATAGCCGTGTAATTTATTTTTGAGTAGTTAAATTATTTATTAGATTATTGCAGCTTATCAGACAAAGACGCAAACTAAGAAATAAAAAGACTCACACCACGTCTAAGATATTACTAAATTCAACACCAATTTAAACAATGACAGATATAACAGCTGAGTTCTCTTTTGGGCTATAATACTGGAAAAATATATACTTTTGGCCAAATAATTTAATTACATTAAATTTTATCTTAATAGGCTACTGAAAGATTAAAAAGATAAATGTGAAGATATTTTGTAAACTATAAACTACTATTAAAATGTGAGGGCTTAATTTCATTTACAGTGTTACTGTTTTATTGAAGACTTCTTAAGTGGACAAACTATGACAAATCTGAAGCAAGTTTTTTTAAAATTCCATATTCTATAAGTTATTTTGAAATATTGGTGAATATGAATATTATTTGTTTATTCCTAATATGTTTATATAGCATGTAATGTTATATATAATATATTCCATTATATTAACAAAATATATAATATGTTAGTTAATACATAATATATAACATTAATATATGAAATACTGAGAAAATATTCATAATAATATATTGATATATAATATAATCACATATGTTGAATTATATTAATCTAACATATAATATAGTATGTTATATTTATTATATATTATATATAATATGTCTATACAGAGAGATATTTGTATCTTTTTAAAAATGCTATGTTGTAAATATTTTGCAATTTAATGAATAATTCCTGTAAACTTGACTTTAGGTGAAGGTATAATAGTTAATGTTCTCCAAGTTCCCAAATTTTCATTATTTCCATTGTTTACTCATTTAGTTGGTAATTGTTTCTATTTGTTGCTCATTTTAATGTATTTTACATTTTTAAAATCATAAATGATGTGGTATTAATAGTTTTTATGCACAAATTATTATCAACATCTTTGACTATTTTGTTAGGATTCCCTAGAATTTTCCAGAATTACTGGGCTACAGTTTTGTACTTGATAAAAATTGACATATTATTTTAGGAAAAGATTGCAAGTGTGTACAAATTCGAGCTTTTACAGGTAAATGAGAGAATTCTTTTCACATGTCATGCTCTCCAGCATTAAGGGGTTTCCAAAGTTACTTCTAATTTGTAATGCAAAAACAGCTTTTATTACCTTAATTACAAGATTTTATCATTATAGAGCTGCCCTGTCCAAAGCTGTAGCCACCAGCCACATAATTTAATTTGAAATTCACTAACTTACATAGAATTAAAAAATTTAGCTCTTCAGCTGCACCAGCCACATTTCGAGCGCCCAGTAGCCCCATGTGGGCCACAGTGTTGAGCATCTCAGAACAGGACACTTCCATTGGTACAAACATTTCAGCTGCTATAGAGGCTAGATTTTATTTTTATAAATTAATAGCTAGTTGTAATTATGTTCTTTCATTTGCAATTGATCGACACAGACACATAACTCAAACCTGCTTAGAAAATAAAATTAAGGATAATTCATTAGCTCATTTCATAGGCAGTCAGGGTGGATATGGATTTCCAGGCATGTCTTAGCATGTTATTTTAAACAATGCTTCCATCTCTCTACAAAATCAGTAACATATTTTTTTTTTCCATTTTCTTCTATCGGTCTCCATTTGGTTGCAAAGATGACAGCTTGTGGTTTATTTCATTCTCGTAAATGTTCTGTCATTAGCAATTTGGTCTGACTTATTTTAATCACATAAATTAATTATGGAAGAATTTTTTAAAAGCTTATTATAAAAATTGTTTATAGTATTCAATGTTTCCATTCAAAATATAATAAACCCTGTGTATTATTTGTATTTTATAGATCATAGAAATATTTTTGTTTTCATATACTTTCTACATAAATCTTGCAAAATTTATAGCTAGGTACTTTATGTTTCTACTACTATTTTGGATAGGGTCTTTTTTTCATTTTATTTTCTAAAAGCTTACTGCTCATTTCTAAAAAAAAATTGAATAATCTGTATCTATATTTTATCTATTTACTTTGCTTATCTAAGTTATTGAGTCTAACATTTTTTCAGTTGATTCTCTTAGGCTATCTAAGGTATAATCTAAATTATTCTTTGAATTATAAATGGACTTTTTAAAAATTATTATTTCAAGTAATTCGCGTTATGTTGGTTCTTGTCTCTTTTCATTCACTAGAACATTCAGAACTATTTTTTTAAATTTGATTTTAAACATTAAGAGTGTTTGCAGTTTTATACTTCAAAAAATTCACCTTGAAAAGACGAAATACAAATTTTAAGTGAGTTCTTTAAATCTTTATTTGGTCCTATATAGAACAATGAAAGGTCTTTGTTGCCATTTTTTTAAGAAAAATCGTATTGCTAGAGATTCCCTTTTCTTTCTTCTTGTTGGATGACTAAACAGGAAGAGCGTAGAGCTGCCAAGCCAGGCTTTGCTCAGCTGCATCCTGCCCAGCCTCAGGCGCTCAGTGACCTCAGTAGGATCGGCTGCTCCTGTCTTCGAGCCATCTCTTGGCGAAGGACTTTCCAGGCTCCTCGGCAGGCAGTTGACGATGTAGCACCAGGGGACTCCTGTCCCTTGGTCACGTCCCTTTTTTCAACGTGACCTCACTCTGGTCCTCTCCAGGCTGTCTTTACTGAGGACAGGCCATGCAGATCCCTGGTCAATCTTGCTCTGCACCCAGGTTGTCAGTATCCTCAGGGTCCACATCTTTCTCCCCTGTACAGAGGGGCTGGAACCCTGCTGTGGCTGGATATGGGAACAGCTACCCGCTGTGGTGGGAACAGATGTCATAGGGCTGGCCTTCAGGAGCTCTGGTCGAGCTCTCATTTCTCACCACACTTTCACACTATTAGTTGTTTACAGGTACTTTACGGCTGCAGAGCATCTGTGACGGCTAAAATTGTCTGTTTTACTGGTTACAAAGGGCCTGTTCCAGAGTCTGAATTTAATGGAATCTCCACGCTCTCTCGGCAGCCCCGCAGCCTCTCCAACGCAGCGTCACAACGTTTCTGGACGTGGATTGCTTTGTAAATGTCTTTAAATTCACTTTTCACTTTCAAAATACCAAAACTTGAAATGTATATGATAGGTTGCTTGTTCAACATGTAATACAGAATTATGATCAGTACACATATCAAAGAAAAGACCTTGGACCTATAGTGAATTAATGATGAACAAACGTATTTTTGCATGTTTTAAAGTAACACAAAAATTTAAGCTTAATAACCTATTTTTAATTCCCAGTGTTAAATTCTGCTAAAAAAAGTTTAGCCTAAAGCTGTCTCCTTACATATTTTAAATTCAGCCTGAAGGTTTCTTCAGGTACAGTGAACTGAAACCTAACTAGATGTTAAACAAACTGGAACCAACCCTCGTGCCCATTACTGAGTTTTGGCCAGTCAAAGGCAGCCAACTGTCCAAACCAAGTTCAAATAAGACACTACTCAGCTGTAACAAATCTGGCTGTTTCTGACCTCACTTCCGTCTTTTCTACCTGGGATTTCCTTTTTCAGTCTTTTTTGTTTTAAGACAGAGTCTCACTCTCTCTCTCTCTCTTTTTTTTTTTTTTTTTTTTTTTGAGATGGAGTCTCGCTCTGTCGCCCAGGCTGGAATGCAGTAGCATGATCTCGGCTCACTGCAATCTCTGCCTCCCGGGTTCAAGCGATTCTCTTGCTTTAGACTCGAGAGTAGCTGGGACTATAGGCACCCACCACCATGCCCCACTAAGTTTTGTATTTTTAGTAGAGATGGGGTTTAACCATGTTGGCCAGGCTGGTCTCAAACTCCCGATCTCAAGTGATCTGTCCCCCTCGGCCTCCCAAAGTGCTGAGATCACAAGTGTGAGCCACTGCACCCGGCCCTTTTTCAGTCCTTAAATCTTCCCCAATCACCCAACAGCACCAGAGTCTCTCTGGTTCAGGGAACTGCCCAATTTGCAAATCATTGTTTGCTCAATTAACCTCTGTGAAATTTAATTCGTCTAAGATTTTTCTTTTCACAATTGTTATTTGTGTGCATTCTCAAATCTTGATAGAAATCTTTTTGAAGTTTTATAGAATTAATTGGGTAGCAGTCCATGTGTCTGTGCTCTGGATTTTATTAAATATTTTACAATTAATCCTTTGTTAAATTTTGAAACAAAAAATCCATAGTGTTATACTTGTTAGCATTCTACTCATTCTTTCTACTGTTTTGGCAACTTAAAAATATCTAGAACAGGCATGGTGGCTCATGCTTGTAATCCTAGCATTTTGGGAGGCCGAAACAGGAAGATTAAAGATTGCTTGAGCCCAGGAGTTCAAGACCAGCCTGGGCAACAGAGCAAGACCCAATTCTGCAAAAAATATAGAAGAATTAGCTGGACACTGTGGCATGCTCCTGTAAGGCCCAACTACTCAGGCGGCTGAGGATAGCTTGAGCCCAGGAGGTTGAGACTGTGGTGATCCACTGCACTCCAGCCCAAGTGACAGCAAAATTCTATTAAAAAAATAATCCAGGAAAGTATCTATACAACAAGATGTAAAAGTAATTGGCATTTAACCCCGCACCTGACAGCCTTTCAGGTTTTATACACTACTGTTATTATTCACTATTATTATATGAACTTTATGATTTTTAATACTTTTATTTTTCTGTGTCATAGATTTGCTCTCTCATTTTCATTATTTCAAAAAATTGATCCTTAAAATTTCTGATCTATCTTGCTATTTTCCATATTTTGATAAGTTTTATTCACTTTCAGTTCATTCTTTTTGTTTTCCTTAGAGTTGTCTTTTATTTTTCAATTTTTTTGAAATCAATCTCTGTTTCATATCTATTTGTTATTCTGTGACAAATAGGGTACTTTAGGGTATGAATTTAACTCTGGATATAAATTTGGCAGCACCCCTTATGGTATATAACTGTAATGAGAGGCATTTTTTTATTTTAATTTTTATTTAGATTACATATGCATATTCCATGTGTTTCAGAGCTACATGTGTGTTTCTCATCTCTGACTAGAGGAGGGACCTCTCCCGGGTTTTAGATATCCATGGGCTAATGTCTTTCCTATGTGATTCTAAGTTCAGATGGAAGTGCACAGCTCTCCCTTAAATTATGTTCAGTTGAAGGTTTTCGTCAGTTTTATTTTGCTAGCTTGAGTTTGAATCCTCCAATTGGTCAGTGTCTGACTATAGTAGAGAGTTTGAAGCATCCTGCAATTCTTTTTTGAGCTGATTTTCTACACGAAAGTGAATACAAGCTGCATCCATTGCCCATGAGCTTTTTCTTTTTGCCACTGCCTAGTTCCTTAAGTTAAAAAAAAAAAAGAAAAAACATTCTTCTTAGAAGGTGAGTATCCCAAGATGCAAGACTGCTCTGCTCATGCCCTTTTTCTTCCTTGTCTCATGGGCTGGGAGTCTGAGTGGGAATAGACGGGGGGTGCGTGAGCTGGTATGGAACACTGGGCCACTCAGGTAGCGTGTTCACTCAGCAAGAGGATCTCTGTCTCTGTTCATCAGTATTTGTTTTTGTTTACTTATTTTTTTACTGTTTGGTTGTATCTTGGCTCATTTTACAGTCACTACAAACCCTGAGATCCCTAAGAAGAGGCAGGCAACAGAACAGTGTTCAAAAGTCTTTTCCTACCATTTTTGGAGCCATCTGGCTTATTTTGACATGCAGGATAGAAAGTGGGATATTTAGTCCAAGAATATATTTCTTGGTACCTACACACATAGAAGATATATGTAGGGGGAAATACTGCCCCTTCTTGAGTCTATTGTCCATTTTTATCTCTAATGTACTGTGTTGATATATTTTACTTTAATATGCCTTTATGGGTATTTTAATGAGATGGAAGGAACATTATCTGCCATGCTAAATGGAAGCCTCCTTTAATTCTTGAGTAACATGAAGAATTGGTAGGGACTTCTATTGATTGGAAGCATCTGTTTTGTCAGTATGGGATTCATTTCAGTCTTGGAGATAACCTTAAAAGCAGTATGAGAGAACAAGGAGGAATAGAAATCACTGTCACTTTTGTAGCCCTAAATCTATTGTTTCTCAAAGTCTTGAAGCTGTTCTAGCAGTTTAATTTGATTGGTACAGATGTGAAAGTGGAGCAGCCCTTGGCCTTGGGCTATGCGCCTGTGATTTATTTATTCAACAAATATTTATTGTGTGCCAGGTTGCATACTCATCACTGAGTACAAAATGGTCAGAAAGACAGTTGGCTCCTGCCTTTTCGGTTACATATCTTAATGAGGAGACAGACCAAAACCAAAAACTCTGCAGCAGCATGAGTAAAGAAAAGTCAATTGAATAAAAGCATTGGCAAGTTGCATTGTGTAATGAATAAAAAACTAGATAAGTTTTTAAAAATATTAAGTAGAAAGCCATTTTCCTCTGGTCAGGGAAGTCCTCTTCAAGACAGTGATATTTAAACAGAGCCAAGCTTTGAGAATTAGAAGCGGTTAAATGAAAGGTAAACAGAAACCATTATCGGTATAGGTAATAGCATTTATAAAGGCCCAGAGAAATGAAAAGAAAAAAAACAAAAACAAAAAACAAAAAAAAAAAACAACCCAAACCATAAAGCTCTGTGTTTGAGAGTCAGAAAGATAACCAATGTAGCTGGCGGTTCTGACCAAACAGGAGTGTGGCAGGAAATGAGGTCAGTGAGACAGGCAGGGGCCAGATCTTGCCTGGAATTGTAAGCATGGTGAGTTTATGGTGAGAAGGTCCTAGTGAGAACGTCATGGTGACAAGGTTGTGGTAAGATGGTCATGGTGAGAAGGTCGTGGTGAGAAGCTCGTGGTAAGGATGGTAAAGAAGTATTGGAAGGATTTATATAGGACAGTAATATGATATCAGTTTTGTAATTTACGAACATTACTTTTACTGCTGTTGTAGAACAAATTAGAGAAACATAAGTTAGGAACCCTGTTAGGATGGTGCTGCAATAATCCAGTGAGAGTTCATGGTGACCTCTGTTTTGATAGGCAAGGGAAGAGATGAATTGGTGCATGTAGAGAGAGGTCATTGGCTTAGTGGTAGGCATGTAAGGGGTTTTGAGCCTGATGACCTCTATTTGCAATGATCATGAGGGTGCATGTAGATGGATGGTAGAGGTCTGATTAACAAGAAGGTTTGAAAAACTAGTACTGGGAAAACATAATTTTTTGGCTGCTATATAGCATCAGTTAAGGTTTGAGATCATAAGTTTAAAATGAATCCACTCCGATTTAAAGTTATACCCAGCCATTAGAGAGCCTTACCATATGTTGACATGAGTCCTTGCCCTATTACTACACCTGCTGCTAATTCTTGGGCTGGTAATTACTTTGCTGGCGCAGTTTTTGTGCCCTGGGACAGCAAGGCTTGGCTATTTGGCATGCTTCTTTCAAGAAAATGCCAACTTTTACCCCAAAAGTTCCCAAATAAGACTCTGTCTGCAAAATATTGTCAGTGTTTACTGTCCTACTTCTCCAAGAAACCTTTGAAAATCCTGAAATCTGAACATCCTCCTCCCTTCCTCACAGTAGTCTTTGTGTCTTTCTACTAAAGCATTGTGACTTTGTGCCACTGTCTGGCCCCGCCAACAATCCCTGAGCTACCTCATGCCGTACTGGCTTTCTCTCTGAGACTGTGCCGTCTTTCTTTTTGTCTTTGGTATATAACACATGTTGACCCTTTTTCTCAAAGTTCTAACACCCACTTATTTTTCAGGTTAAAAATACCCATGAAAAGGTATTTGTTAACACTTCCTACTAGTTTATGGACCCTCTGCATTCAAAAATATGTACCACTTTTCTCTGGGAGAGGACAATCCCTTCTCACCTATAGGTATCTCAGAGCTTAGTCATGTGACTCACCTTTTCCCAATGAGGTGTGAGTGGAAGAGACACTTGTCACTTCCAGGTGGAAGCTTTCAGAGCTGTCACTTTGTTTACATACTCTTTCTTCTCCAACCCCTGAGCTCTTAGATGCATGTGTCAATGATGAGATAGCCATCAGTACAGATCCTTTTTTGACTACAAAGAACAGAATACCACTGTTTACCTGTAATGGGCATGTAATGTGGGAAGGAAACTTTTTTTTTTTATCATTAAGTTGGTTGTTGTTTTGGATTGTGTAGTACTGGAGCAGAACAATTGGTACCAAAGAAGGAATATAATCATAACAATAACTCTAAACTATGTGACATTGACTTTAGGATGGACAGCGAGCAGTAAGAAAACTCTTAACATTTGTAAGGATGATGATCCATATTAGGTTGCAGTGAAACACTTAGGAAAACTGCCATCAATGGTAAGTTGGAAGACAAATCAGTTTCTAATAAGAGCATAGGTTTAGGCAAACAAATGGGAAGAGAGACTTTGGTAACATGGTTTGGTTGCTAAAGGTTACATTTGACAAAGGTCAATGAAAAAGAGATGAGATCAGAAAAAAAATTGTTCAATTTACAAGCAGGAAGAAAAGGAATGGAAAATTCCTAATTCAATGACTTGAAGGGTTGAGAAATATAAGCGACTCTCAGTCTCCAAGCATTCAGACTCAGATTGATGAAAATTCAGTCTTGAGGCAAGGAACAAATCAAGAAGGTCATTACCCTCTTTGTTAAACTACCAACATTTTGCTGAATTACTTTAATTAGACACAATGTTTCAGGTATAAAGAGAATTGGCTTGGCTCTTCCATGAAACTGATAGGCTCAAAATACCAGCAATTAACTCGACTGAAAGAAAAATGCATGTCTGAAAAATAATTTTGGATGTGACTACTGAAACAAAGTAGATTTGAAAGAGTTGTATTTTTGAAGATCCACCAGTGTGATCTAAAAGCTACTGACCTTTCAGGACTTAAGGCTTGGGCCCCCAACCTTCTCTAGGGAGAGAGCATGCTGGGAAACCTGTGCAGCCCTAAAGACAGATATTTCCTATTGACCTCCTCATATGTGGTCAATATGGTAATTAAAAAGAAGAAACAATCTGAACAATGGCTCAAGAAGTAGAACGGAAACTTAAAAAGCAATGTCTGTCAGTGGGATTTCAGAGTGTTCATTGAAATTATACAGTCCTTCTATCATTGTGTTTTGCTTGTAGGGAAGAAAGTAGTTTTTGTTTGTTTTGTTTTTGCTTTTTGTTTCATTGGGTTTTGTTTTTGGTCAGTATATAGATGTCCAAAGCCAAAACAGCTGCAGCCAGACCTGCCTGTGAAATAGTCATAAGCTCCTGGACTTTGAGCCTGATACCAGGAGTAGGCTTTGGATGGTTCCTTTTGGGGAAGGAGTGAAAGTATTTGCAAGTGGAAAATAAAAAGTGAATGTTGATAGCTGTCTGCTGTCCCTCATGCATGGAGGGCGCTTCCTTCTTCATTGATGAAGGGCATGGCTGGGAAAACGGGCAATGCCTTGGCTGAGAAGTGCACAGAAATCACTTGAAGAATCAATGTGGTGATTCACTGTTTATCAGATACATGGTTTGCAATTGTTTTCTTCCATTCCCTAGGTTGCCTTTGTAACCTGATTATTTCCTTTGCTGTGCAGAACCTTTTTAGTTGACGTAGTCCCACTTGTCTATTTTTCCTTTGGTTGCCTGTGCTTTTGGTGTCATATCCAGGAAATCACTGCCAAAATCGATGTCACGGAGCTTTTCTCCTATATTTTCTTCTAGAAATTTTACAGTTTCAGGTTTTAAACATTTGTCTTTAATCCATTTTGAGTTTTTTTGTGTGTGTATGGTGTAAGATATGGATCCCACTTTATTCTTTTACATGTGGATAGTTTTCTAACACCATTTCTTAAAGAGACTGTAATTCCCTCATTGTGTGCTCTTGGTACCCAGGGTTAAGGCAAATCCAGAGCAAAGACATGAAAATTCAAAATTTGAAATAGCTTTAAAAATGGGCAAAGTACCTGAATAGAGATTTCTCAAAAGAAGACATACAAATAGGTAACAGGTACCTGAAAAGGTACTCAGCATCACTAATTATCAAGGAAATGCAAATTTAAAGCACAAGGAGATACCACCTCATACCTGTTAGAATGGCTATTATCGAAAAAAGCAAAATATAACAAGTTTTGGCAAAGAGGTAGAGAAAGGGGAACCCTTATGCACTGTTGATAGGAGTGTATAATGGTACAGCCACTATGGAAAACAGTTTGGAGATTTTACAAAAAATTAAAACTGAATGACCATATGATCCAGCAATTCTACCTCTGTGTATATACCCAAAAGAAATCAGGATCTCAAAGAGATCTCTATATTCCCATGTTTATTGCAGGATTATTTACAATAGCCAAGATATGCAATAAACTCAAGTGTTCGTGAACAGATGAATGGATAAGAAATTTTCTATATGCATACTATCAAATATAATTCAGCTTTAAAAAAGAAGTAAATCCTGCCACCTGTGACAACACTGGATGATCCTGAAGGACATTGTGCTAAGTGAAATAAGCCAGGCACAGAAGGACAAATACTGCATGATTCCACTTATATGAAGTACCTAAAATAATCAAACTCAGAGAATCAGAGAACATACAGTGGTTACCAGGGACCAGGGGGAAACAGAAATGGGGGATTGCTGTTTAATTGGCATAAAGTTACAGCTTTGCATGCATGTTGAGCACTAGTGGTCTGCTGTACAGTGTAGTGCCCATAGTCAACAGTGCTGTGTTATGCACTTGCAAATGTGTTAAGAAGGTAGATCTCATGTTAAGTGTTTTAAACACACATACACACACACACACAAACACACACACACACACAGAGGGACCCAAGGAAGCTTTGCGGGATGGTAGTTATGACTATTACCTTGATTGTGGTGGTAGATTCACAGGTATATGTATGTGTCCAAGCTCATCAAATTGTATACATTAAATAGGTGCAATTTTTGTATGTCAATTATACCTCATAAAGCTTTTTTTTAAAAATTCAATTAAAGAAAGAAAGAAAAAAAAAGAAAAAGAAAATGAATTAGTGTGTGGTGAGCTATGCTCTTTTTGTATCTTAGCTCTTGTAATTACAGAAGCATGCATTGAGACAGCACATGCAGGAACCTGGATTCCTGAGTGACTAAGAGTGACCCTTTGCTGACCAGCAACACATATGGGGTGGGGTGGGGTAAATGAGAAATAACTTTGCTACTCTCCAGCCAGGTCAGTTAGCTTCCGTTTGTCGGGTTCCCCTGTAGGGCCCATCGTATTCTAACTGATCCACCCTATTACCACTCACAGCATCCTACACATTCTCTCTCACCAGTAAGTATATCATTAGTTTTGTAACTTTATATGTATTGGGGTGAAAAACAGTATTACTTCATCAGGTAAATATGCTTCATGAAAGATGCTTTTTTTTTTTTTTTTAGGAACTTGCACTGATCAGACACTTAGAGACAGCAGGTGGGGCCCTAAGAGTGTGAGCTGGAGGTGCAAGAAGAGACGGAAAAAATGGGCCATTATAAACCAGAAGCTGGAATTAGAGGCTCATCAGGAGAGCACAGAGATGAGCAAAGCTCTTGAGTAATTTATCAGACCAAGCTGGAGATGCCAGAAAAGGAAGAGGACTGTTCCAACTACAGGGAGTTTAATGCTCAGCTCTAAGTCTCTTGGTTGTCTTTGGAATGGTAACCACCTCCTCTGCAGGGCAGCCTCCAAGGAGTTCTGTGAGAGGGCTGTTCTTCCAGAAAGTATCAGGCCTGGGCTGTATGACCCTGCTTGCTTTCAGGGATATGTGAAAGAACAAGCCCCAACAGAAAAGTAAATAATAAGAACACCCTTAGAAACCAAAGGTGATGAGAAGAGCTAAAATCCCCAGGACTTACAGAGATCTTGAGAACAAAGGGTTTTTCGTGGTCGATGAGATGGGCATTTGGACAGGACTTCTCTGGGTCTTAAGGGCATGGTGATCCCAGCTGGCATCTATCTGGCTTACGTTTATTTGATATATATATCCCCTCCACTATTCTGCAAGCTCCCTGGGTAGAGGGCCAGGTCTGACTTGTTCAACGTGTTTGTTCCCATGCCTGCTACAATCCCAGGCATAAAAATACGTGATGAAAAGAAGGTTGAATAAATGAACAAATGAATGAATTATTTATGTATAAATCTATCTTCTTCACTTGATTGGGAGTTTCAGAAAGGCGAAAGCCACATCCCATGTCTCTCAGCCATCTTTCTAACTAGGGGAAGTGTCAGTGTTCGGGGATGTATCAGTCTGTTCTCACACTGCTGTAACGACACTGGGACTGGGTAATTTAAAAATAAAAGAGGTTTAATTGACTCACAGTTCCGCATGGCTACGGAGGCCTCAGAAAACTTACAATCATGGCCGAAGGCAAAGGGGAACCAAGGCACGTCTAACATGGAGGCAAAAGAGAGAGAGTGAAAGAGCGAGGAAGTGCCACCCTTAAAACCATCAGCTCTCATGAGAACTCCCTCACTCCCATGAGAACAGCACGGGGGAACCACTTCCATAATCCAGCCATCTTCCACCAGGCCCCTCCCTCAACATTTGTCTGGTGGACTTCCTTGTGTCCTCAGAACTCAATGTCTTTGCTTGGAAACATGGATTGCTATCTCTGAAATGGAAAACAAAACAAAACAACAACAACAAAAAGAAACAAAAACTCCAGTGAAATAGAAAATTATAGCTTTTGAGGTCAGATTGGGTTCAAATCCTAGCTTACCCCAATACAATCTCAGGAAAGTTCCTTAACTACTTCAAGGGATATCCCTTTAAAAGAAGGATAGTAATATCTGCACTGCAGTTTTGTTAGCACAATTAAATTAGACACTATGTTCAAAGCCCCCTGCAAAGTGTCTGATGCCTGGTAGATGTGCAATCCATTTTGGCATCTCGTTAAGGGCCTAATGCCACATCCAGAAATGAGAAAATCTCATCCCCAATTCCACACAACTTTGGCATAGTAAGTCCTGGTATTTGCATGCCATTGTTTGAAAACGCATTCTTTTCACTGCCACTGGGAGAACATTCCTAATATGTTACTACTGCCATTTTGATTATTGCCTGGCAGAGGTAATTTAAGATTTCACAATTGTGATAGCATCCTTTACTCTGAGAAAATCATGGTTTCTCAAACAGACAGGCAGACAGAAAGGGGAAAATGGATTGTAAGAAACTTGGAGCATTTTTGAAACCTGGATTCCACAAATCAAAACAAAGAAAAATACCCTCTTTATGGAAACTTTATTTATTTGTCTGAGTTCTGGAATTGGAGAGATAACATGGGGAGAGAATGAGAATGGGATGATATTACCATTCTATAATGTCTTTTGGAGTTCATAACTGGTTTTAAAAAAAATACCTTTATGATATTTAGATTAAAATTTAATTACACATTAGATCTAAGACTAAGCATGATGGCTTCATTGCCATCCTGGAGTAGGACAGAGCTGAAACATTTAGCCACAGGTAAGTAACTGGGATTGTTGCAAACGATCATGAATCCCACAGAAACTTAATACCATGAGAAAGTTTGCAGTGTGATGCTGTGAAAATATTAAAGGCCTAGAATCCCAGCTCAGTGGCCTGTTCCCAGGGGAAGTCTAGTTGTGGGTCTGATATCACCAATGACAGGCTGCAAAACTTTTTCTGTCTTTGGGATCTGGGAACCTAATCAAAATTAAGGTGATACCATGCAGGCTGTGGGATACCACAGAGAGCCAAGGGATTGGCTGCAGCCTAAAACAGGAAAGACACTTCGCAGACACAGGTGGGAGGCCATTACTAATGACATCTGAGCTAGGAGCCGGAAGTGGTGTGTTCTTCAGAAACACAGTTATTTTCTCGTGGCTGTTAGCGTAGTTCAGAGATGAGGCTGTCTGCTAATTAAAGAAGTTAATAGGAAACCTGCCCCTCATTCCTTGTCAGATCCCCCAAAGTTTAGAAAGTGAAGCCCTTCAGGCAACGGGCTTCACTATCTGGTGTGGTTTGCTGTACCTCTTGACCTGACTCAGAGATATGGGTAAATGAAGGTTGGTTTAAAAAAAATGCATTTGGATTTAAGAAGACATCTTTGGTGTTCATGTGGCATATTTTCTTTTGTTTAATCAGCAACTTGATTATAATCCTGCCCCCACTGAAACCTTTAATTGGCTCTCCATTGCCTGTAAGATGGTGCCAACCTCCTTTCAGCTGATATATTCAAGCTCCTCCATGGGCTGGCCTCTGGCACCCCAGCCTCATTTTTTTCTGTGCTTTCTCTCAGATTCTCCATACATGACATGTGAAAGTGCTTGCATTTTGTGGGTCAAGGTGCTTCTGCACAGACCCATATGTTTTCATTTGCAAAGATGCAAACTTCTGCTCATCATTCAAAACTTAACTGAGGAACCTTCCTCTCTGTGCTGCCTTCCCTAACTTTTGCACACAGAGTCAATTTTCCCTCTTATGTAGTGAAACTGTACCTGGTACATACCTCTAGAACAGCCCTTTGCATTGTATCATGGTCTATACATTACCTTCTTTCATGGCCTGTGGTTTATCTGAGGAGAAGGAATCAGTCCAGCTAATGATGAAATGATGAATACCATGATTGGGGCACTTACGAATGCTGGTCTAGGGGCCTCCATCTCACTGTGACACAGCAGAAACTCTAATGGCTGCTGCAGGCACAGCTGTGGGATGTTGTCCTTTGCAGCCAGGTACTCAGGTCCCAGGAGGATGGAACCACACAGTGCTGCAGCCCCTTTGCACGTGCCCTTTGTGCCCTGTGCTTTCGGCAGAGACACATATTGACAATTGCTGGAGAAGAGTTTTCAATGGTTTCTTCAGACACTGGGTGAAAGGTTGTCAATTTACAGCCAGGACAGCCCCAAGTGTTAGAAATTAACAGACTCAGCAGTCATTGGACGCAGTGGTTTTCATGATGACTGCCTTGTCCTGGCAAAGATTATTGAAGCAAGACTGAAGAGGCATAAATATTCCAGAAATAAGGTCCTGACTGCAGGGGCTGTTCCTGCAATACTGTCTATGATCCTGTTTTCCAGGTGCTTCTTTCCATGCTATGCTTGCATCATCAGTGCCCTTGATGAAGAAGGGCGGGAGCTTTGACGTGGTGGAGACTTGCCAGAGAGACTCCTTTAGGGCTGCTCTGGCCCCTGCTAGACACCCGGGTTGGTGTGAAGAACACACAGAAGGTGGGGCCTGCCCTACTGTCCTTGCGACCGGTGAAAGATGTCTTCATTTCTGTGGCTGAGAGAGGTGTTGACTGGAGATGCAGTCAGGGTCTGCACTGTGACTGGGGAGGGTACCAGGGAGGAGACTGCTTCCCTGGGGAAGGCCTGGATCTGGCATTGTTATCGCTAATCAATTCAGAACTGGTTAATTTTGTGCCTTGGCACTGTTGGATAAATTCATTTATTGAAAAAGAAACCTGGGAAAAAAGTTCGTCTAATTGAGATAGAAATTTACCATCAAGTGAAGTATTAGGTTGGTGCAAAAGCAATTGTGGTTTTTGCAATTACTTTTAATATGTTTAATCCTTAACGAGGCTGGAATTTCACACAGAACAAGAAGAAAAGAAGAAAATGGCAATAGCAAAAGAACCAAGAAACAGACATCTAATGCTAACTGACCCTGCTTACCATTAAATCCTTATTCTAGGTTTCCAAGTACTGTGGACATATTGTACAGCAGCATGATTTCAAAAGCCACTATTTCGTTTCTCCATTAATCTGAATAGAGACCATAAAATCCGGTGGTCAAGGGAAGACTGAGACAGGCATGGCCTAGGATGAGCCACAGCCTGGGATGGTTAACGTAACAATCTGACAAAATGCTGCTTCCTTCCATCTGGGTGCAAAGAAGTTCGTCCTCACAGACAGGAAAATCAGTCCCTCTGCATCTTCATGGAGAGTCCAGGAATAGGTTTTTCCTTAGCTCCCCTAGACCATTGTTTTTTGTTTGTTTGTTTGTTTTTTGAGACTGTCCTTGGACGGAGGCTTGTGACCTGTGAAAGATGTCTTCATTTCTGTGACCGAGAGAGGTGTTGACTGGAGATGCAGTCAGGGTCTGCACTGTGACTGGGGAGGGTACCAGGGAGGAGACTGCCTCCCTGGGGAAGGCCTGGATCTCGGCACTCTTAGGTAACTGTGACAGAACCTCACTCTCATTGCCCAGTCTGGAGTGCAGTGGCATGATCACAGCTCACTACAGCCTCAACATCAGCTCAAGCAATCCGCCCACTTCAGCCTCCCGAATAGCTGGGACTACAAGTGTGCACCACCACGCCCAGCTAATTTTTTGTATTTTTAGTAGAGAAGTGGTCTCTCTATCCCCCTGACCATTTCTAAATAGAAGCTAGATTGCTTTTCTTTTCTCCTTCAAATATGTTTGGTGGGCCATATGAATAGAATTACTCACAGTGGCCTCAGCAGCCCTCACTCACTCACTGTCATCATTGAGTCCTTTGTGTTGACTCTAGTTCTTCCCCTTTCAGAGCTTGACATAAATGGAAGCTGTTTGCAGCCTGACTTGCAGGCATCATCCCCACCTGCCCCCTGCAGAAGGGGTTGCCAGGATTGCTCCTCAATCAGTTTTTGCAGAATTGCCTTAACGTTTTTCAGATACTTTGTTTCAGGCACAAGACATACATGAACATGCATCTCCTTACTTAATTCTTATTGAATCAGAGGTATAGAAATGCAGCTGAGCTCATGAGCTGATTTATAGGTGAGCAGAGAAGCATACCCAGGTTTCTGACTCTGAAGTCCATTCTCCTTAAATACTGCGCTTCCTTATTCTCTTTCTTCTGCTCCTGCTCCTTAAACTTCAGCTCTTCCATATGACAGCCACTGAGGCAGGGCCAGCCCATGCCCCTACCGCATAATGTTTCTTAGCAAATACATAGCCCCAAACTCAAACACAGTGAAACAACACTTTCATTAGTAGATAATATCTGGCAAATTTCACTCTTACCTCCTTAACACCATGCTGTTATTCTTAATGTATCAATTTAATCAGTTTTACTAACTTTTGACTAAGAAGTCTGCTTTATCTTTGCTAATATTAAAGCAATGCTTACTCAAAATCAAGAAAAAATATTGAAAATGCAGAAAAGAAGGAAAAAAGTCGCCCTCTGGAAGCCAATCCAAAGATAACGACTGTTGTACATAAATTGCCTGTTTTGCAGTCATGGCAGGCACAGATCTTTCTGTGTCAAGGTGGCCCATGGGCTGCAGGGGCTCTAGACCACCAAAGCCAGTCACCATCCCCTGAGGACACTGTTTCTCTCCCGCTTTAGTCTCCTTAAAAAATTAAGTGTGTACTATATGACACATGATTTAAAAGCCCACTTGTAGATTACAAATTCCTTATCATCAAAACATCTGAAATAGATTTGCCTCCTGTGGCATCCTCAGGAAATGCTGTCCCCATTACCCCAGCCTGGACTGGATGTGAGTGTTCATTTGGAAGATCTCTGAGAATCAGCAAACCAAACAATTTTTTTAAATGCCTACTCTTTGCCAAGTGTATTGACAAGGGATCTTAAGCTTTATGAGAAGAAGGATTAGATCTCTCTTATTCAGTGTTGTTTCCCTAAGGCCTAGGACTGTTTCAAATACACTATGGTCTTTAAAAAGTACAATAATTTGGTCAGGCACGGTGGCTCATACCTGTAATCCCAGCACTTTGAGAGGCCAAGGTGGGTGGATCACGAGGTCAGGAGTTCGAGACCAGCCTGGCCAACCATGGTGAAACCTTGTCTCCACTGAAAATACAAAAATTAGCTGGGTGTGGTGGTGTGTGCCTGTAATCCCAGCTACTTGGGAGGCTGAGGCAGGAGAATCGTTTGAACCCAGGAGGTGGAGGTTGCAGTGAGCCGAGATCGCACCACTGCACTCCAGCCTGGGCGACAGAACAAGACTCCATCTCAAAAAATAAATAAATTAAAAAAAAAAAAAAAAGTACAAAAATCCGTTGCATCTTGACAACAACAAATCCATAAGAGAAGCATTTCTAAAGGCATTAAAGGATCGGAAATCGAAGGCCTGTAAGAGTTCAGCAAGCTGCACAAGGTTACATAGTGTATGGCACAGCTGCCATTGAAAGGCTGTTTGATTTCAAAGCCCATCTTTTTTTGCACAATGCCATTCTGCTTTTTTCCCTGTCAGTGCCTTTAATACACTGGTAAATGGTTTCACGTACTCTGATTTCAGTCATAGCAAAGAAAAAAGTATCATCAAAAAGGCCTTATTCCAGTCACCATTGATTCATCCCTTTCTCAATTTGAGGCCAATTTTCCTTACATGCTGGATTTCCTGACCAAGCATTTTGTGTAGATAATAGTTTTTTTTTTTTTTCTGGAATGTTCTAAATGGTACTTTTTATATTAAAAAAATAAAATATATAGTAGTTTCTGATTCCTCCATCTTTATCAACTACTCTGTGCTTATCTTGTCTCTTACAGCCATTAAGCCACGTTAAGGGGTTTGAACTTGATCCTAAGAGTAATGAAGGATTCCTAGGCAAATGTTAATGGATGAGTGACCTTATCACATTGGCTTTTAAAACTACCTATTCATCAGAAAGATGGAGAATGGATTGGAGAGAGGCAAGCCTGGAGTCAGGGAAACCAGTGAAAAGAATATTGTGTGACTCCATGTGAAAGACTAGGTGTTTTAGGTAAGGAATCTGCTCTTTCCAAAAAGAAGTCTGACACTTGTCCTCAGGTCCTGGGAAGGAATCTCTAGGCTCTGGGAATATTGTGCCCAATAGGAGTGTTTCCGTTTGTTCGGGGGCCTTGGCTCACACCTGGAGGGTCTAACAATGTGATTTCAGGTGGGGGCTTTGGGTCATGAAGTCATCCCTCAAGGGACTAGAGACTGAGATCAATGAAAGGAGAGGCCAATTAACTTCATGTTATTGAGTACAGTGAACACTCTGGACACCAAAGCTCAGGGGAGCTTCCCTGGATGGCAATGCTCTCTGCATGCTATCACACGTCTTACCTGAGAACTAAGGCTGCCCACCATCCACCGGAGGGCATGCCAGCAGCTCCATGTGTGGAACCCTGCTGGATTGACCCATGCACTGCTTCCTGTGGCTGACTTTCATCTGTGTTCGTTAGCTGTACTCAACTGTAACTAAGGGTATAACCACTTTCAGCGAGTTCTGTGAGTACTTGCAGTGAAGTATCAAAATGAAGAGTGGTCTTGGGAACTCCCAAACATGCAACTGGTGTTGAAGGTAGGGAAGCCTTAAGGGACTGTTCCTTAATTTTGCAGTTGGTGTCAGAGGTGAGGGCAGACTTGGGACTGTTCTCGCAAACTCCACAGGGGTCCAGATCAAAGGAGCGGAAGTGGGAATGGAGAGGAGCAGGGGACCCCAAGAGATACTGGTATTCAGAAGCTGCTACAGCAAGGTTGGTGGATGACTGGATAGGTAAAGGGGAGGCGGAGGAAGATTCCTCAAAAACATCATTTAGATTTCTGACTCGGCCACTAGTTGAGTGGTTTGTGATACCCACTCAACTTGATTTATTTCTTCTAAGACATTTTACTCTTAATGCTTAGAACAGTCTGCGACATTTTAGATAAAAAACAAATGTTGAATGAAGAATAGTCTGAGGCAGTGGAAAAGATCTAATTGATTAATAAGAACAGGAAATGATAGTTAATTGACAGGGGAACATTAGTTGGAAGACAAACCCGCACTCTTAAAATCCATCTAGGAGAGCAGACCGTAGATTGAACAGATGTTTTGAATTAAAAGAATGTCACCGTCATTGCTGATTTGCCACATTTATAAAAAGGGGGTAAGGCAATTTCTAAATAAATAAACTCAATCTTTTGAAAGGCTAATTCCATCAAGCTATGGTGGTGAATATTGTCCCACTTCAACTTTGTATTATTGCTGTTCAAACAATAGACATCGCTCCCTGACTCTCCCAACACCTGGGACCCCCAAGAGATGTCCTGCACAAAGCTTACTGTTTACGAGATCTCTTTGTGTTATGTTCCATTTAGACTGCTGACCACTTTTTCATTCATTCCTCGATTAGCACAATGTTAAATTTGTGAAATTCTATTTCTATTTATCATATTGCTCTCAAAAGCCTAAGCCTGAATGCTGGTGTACATTTTCTTGCTAATGTACATTTTTCTCATTTCTGTGTTTCTTTATTTATAGTAGATTTGGAATACACAAAAGTCCCCCTGATTAAGCTTTTAGAATCACCATTGTCTCATTAGTAGTGCATGTATACATGATTATTCCATTGAAAACAATCAGGAAACTGGATACAATGTCCTTCCAGCTGCTACCTGAGAGGTCTTAATATTCAGTGTGTAATTGAGAACAACGACAACCACCACAATAATAGTAATACATGGCTTGTATAATTTTCTACTTTTTAAGATTAAGTATAATAGCATATGCTAAAGTACTGAGTAAAGTAGACAGTTCTATGTAACTATTATCCATACTTGTTTTCATTAGCTGAACTCTTGATAAATGTCAAAAATCTACTTTTCGTTGACACTGTTAAAATCCAATTTTAAGAACATTTCACTTTACAAAATAACTTCACAACTTTGATCCTCCGTATTCATAACAGCGATCTTGCCAGGTGGTTGTTATTACCAATTCCAGAAAGATAAACGAAACTACAGACAGCCCAAGTGGTTTGCATCAGGTGGCATAGCTAGTGGATGTCAGAGCTGTCCATGAAGTTAGACCCATCCACCTTTACAACACATGCTACTCCCTGAAGCCACATTCTTTTCCATATGGGAGACATTCCTGAAGCAGAGAAATAGCACTTAGTTCTTTTCTGAAATGCTTTGCCCTCCCTTGAAAGGAGGGGCATAGTCCAGTTGTCCAAGTAGCTAGAGAATTAAGTAGAAATGATACTTTTGTTCTTTTTAAATGTTTCTGGCTTAGTTTTGATGTACCAGATACTGAGTAACAATAATATTTTTTTCCTAGAAATAATAACTGCAAACATCATAGCAAGGCACCAGCATTTCTGCATCTCGTTTAATTAGAAATGGAGAGCCTGAAAGTAAAACTGGTAAGTCATATATGCAAGAGAGACAGATCGTCCACGGCAGTGCTGCATGCTGAACCCAGGCAGCTGACTCCAGAGCTCTGTTGCTCAGCTTCGGCCTTTGGTAGTGTGACTCCAGCTTTTCTTGTTTCTCTTTGGTCCAGACCTGACCACAGGAAAAGAAATCCATAGCCAGTTTGAGATGTTAGATCACAGTTACTTTTGCATTTTCCAAATGTATTGAGAATGCCTACAACATGTCATATAGCAGTAACATTGTTTTGGTTTCATAGATACTTCAGGGAGAACAATGCAATTTCACTAAGTTTTCCACTGAAAGCAGTCACCTCTGTGTGGAGAAAATTCAGGAATCCCAAACCCAGGAATGATGTCTTGGTGGAAAACTGAAATGTTTGGAACTGGAAATTCAGAGTGGAAATGCCCTCCTAAATGAAGAGAGGCTGCTGTTACAATGGCATTAATTATTTAAAAACAAGCAACAGAAAATAAAAATATCTCAGGAAAATTGCATTCATACGTGACACAGGAATGGTGCTGCCTTCTCATATGAAGTAGTCAGCAAGGGTTTGCATGTCAGTGAGAGTTTGCAAGCAGGGAATAAGGCCACCACTAGATCTCAGGTCAGCCGAGTGCCACAGCCAGTTTTATGCATTGTTCACTCCCATCTGAACAAATGCTTAGGGAAGGGGTGGGACAAAACTGGGCTTTTCGAGCAGACTGCTTTGGTTTGGAATTCTGTCTCTAGCTCTTGCTAACTATGGACCTAGGGGAGCTCCTTAACTTTAGGAAACCTCAACTTTCTCATCCTTTTAATTGAGATTAAATAACAGCCATGCTGCATGTTACACAGACACTTCCCACAACATTTTGCTGCTTCTGTCTCCATGCTAAGCCCGCTGCACTGAGAGCTACTTGAGAAAAGGATCCAGGGTGTTGTTTCCTCCCTATTTTCCTAGTGCTTAGTGCATGGAAGGCATTTAATACAAGGATGATACACGGGAATCATCTATCTTCTGCTTGGGGGACATAAATTCTAAAGGTCGGGTTGAATTTAATGGTAGAAAGGGAAGACAGGAAAACAGTGGCAAATGTTTGGATCCACACAAAGTAAGCACACTCATTTCTGGCTTTAATTTATTTAAATGGGCCCTGAAATCATAGATGTTTTTCCATCTAATTTAGAGATACTGAAGGACATTCATTGAGCGAATAGTAAAACTCGCCTTCAGTGGGTCCATGACTGTTAATACCAATCCTATGTAGTTAATGTTGTATTCTCCAAAATTGTATTTTCCATAGAGTAATTATGAGTCAGGCAAAAAGAAAAACTGTAAATTAATCAGGGTTTACACAGTAAACAATGCACCTAAAAAGAGTCTTAATGAGCGAAGCATTGTCCAAAGCGGCCTGCTTTTAAATATACATTTCTGAGTAGATATGACTTATGATGACTGCTCCTTTCTTAATTTCATTCAATTTGTTGGATGGGTGATAGGAGCACGCATATGAATGTACTGATATATCTTACAGGGCTGTATTCCGGCAGTGCCCTGGATTCGTATAATGTGCCTTTTCCCAAAAACAGAAGCATCTTTTCCTCTGTCAGGTTCTTTACCAATGGGGGCTCGGCTGGAAGGGCTTCGTCCTTGAGGACACTGCTGCTCTCCTTCCCTATGGAGGGTCACACAGTGTGCACGCACACATGAGCCACTGCCGTTAACTTTAACGAGAACTGCGTGCGGTTTGGGGGTGATTTAGCCTTTAAACAATTCCACTCTGGGTCCCTAAGAGTTTAGCTCTGCTCCCCTGATGTGCAGTTTCCTGAATTCAGGCCAGGAGGGCATCACCCATTTCTCAGTCATACACCAAATCGGGCTAACCATTTGACTACACGGTATAATTTAATGAAGTTTTCCCAAGTGCAAAAGGAATGTGCAATGGCCGCCCTTTTCCAGGCACTTTCATACATGACATCCGTACGTGTATGAATGCACTGCGCCGAGAATCTGTTGGTTCTTTTGCATGTGTTGTCTCCAGTCCTCACCAGGCCCCTATGCAGTGGCTACTGTCATTATTGTGAAGAGAGCAAGCCCCAGATTGACTATCTAGAGGCATATCGCACTGCTGCCGTTTCCTGTGTCTGTGCCTTTCGGCAAGTCAATCCTTCCAAGCCTCAGTTTCCTTATCTGTAAAATGGGAAGTCTACTTCTTAGGTTGTTATCGGGATTGCCACCCCTAACATATTGTTGGCCAAGTGGGAAAAGCTCAATAAACACTGTCATTAATCTCACTGTGAATTAGACTGAGTTCAAAAAGGTTAAAACCAACGATAATAATTGCATCCCTTTCCCTATAGCTTTCATGTCTCTCCTAGACAAAGAATAAAGTTTTGTAACTTTTCAGTCTTAAGCATAGAACTCATTTCTCCTGAGACTTCATTTTCATGGTAGGGTAGTACAGATTAAATATCCCTTATCAAAAGTTCTTGGGACCAGAAGTGTTTTGGATTTTGAGTTCTGTCAGATTTTGAAATATTTGCATTATGCTTACCCATCGAGCATCCCAAATCCAAAAATTTGAAACTTGAAATGCTCCAATAAGCATTCTCTTTGAGTGTCATGTAACTGCTCAAAAAATTCTGGATTTGGGAGCACTTTAGATTTTGGATTTTTGGGTTGTAATGCTTAATCCATAGTAGATAAAGGCACTTTGTCAGCTCCATCAGAGCAAGCTTCCTCAGAAGCACTACCTGGTGATCACTCTCATTCCTTCCCAAAGTTTCATTTCTCTCTCTCTCTCTCTGTCTCTGGAGACAGTGTCTTGCTCTGTCCCCAAGGCTGGAGCGCAGTGGCATGATCACAACTCACTATAGCCTCAACTTCTTGGGCTCAAGAGATCCTTTCTCTTCAGTCTCCTGTGTAGCTGGGACTATGGATGTGCACCACCATGCCTGGCTAATTTTTTTAAATTTTTATTTTAACAGAGATAGGGGGTCACTATGATGTCCAGGCTGGTCCTGAACTCCTGGCCTCAAGCAATTCTCCCACCTTGGCCTCCCAAAGTTCCTGGATTACAAGTGTGAGCCCACCGTGCCTGGCCTTAAAGTTCAATCTTAACATGGGCCCTGGCCCTGTTCTACTTCTAAAGATCTCTTTTGAATTCTCAACCCCACCTTTATCATGTGCTTCTGTTCTGTCCTTCAGAAAAGCCCGCCAGAACCAAAGATGGAAGTTACTGAAGATGGTGAAGCTAGGGAACCCCAATAAGAGCTCCCATCTTATTTCTCATTGCTTGCTTACAAGCACACTATTATCTAGCTTCTGACCTATGAAAAGTGCTTGGCACACATTTGTGCAACAAAACTGACTGTGATAGCTCCAGGTGCAAAACTGCCCAGCAACCACTAGACACAGTTCCTGCCCCACTGTGCTCACCCCACCTGAACTAACCAAATTATTCTGGCATAACCATGTTAGAAAAGGACTCTTGGGGACTGCTACGGGACAGCCAAGGTGGCTCAGGGGTGCTAGACAATGTGCATCTCAACATGCTTCACAAATGATTGCTTATGTTTAATAGTACATGCTCACGTGCATGCTATAATGGCTATCATTTTACACATCGTAGCTCACTCTGCACAAATAACTCTAAGAGACAGATTTTTCCTCTTGTTTCAGAGACATAGAGAGATTAAGGAACGTGCCCAAGCGCAATATGGTTAGGGAGTGGTGAAGCTAGGCTGCAAATCTGGCTCTTTTTGGCCCTGCACTTTAGGCTTTAATTCTGCCAAGCCAAAATGCCAACACAAACTGTCACACTCCATCTACCATCTTTTTTTTTGTTTGTTTGTTTTTTTCTGAGACAGAGTCTCGCTCTGTCCTCCAGGCTGGAGTGTGATCTTGGCTCACTGTAACCTCTGTCTCCCGGGTCAAGCAATTCTCCTGCCTCAGCCTCCCGAGTAGCTGGGATTACAGGTGCCCACCACCATGCCTGGCTAACTTTTATATTTTTAGTAGAGACAGGGTTTCACCATGTTGGTCAGGCTGGTCTCGAACTCCTGACCTCGGGTGATCCACCCACTTCGGCCTCCAAAGTGCTGGGATTACAGGCATCAGCCACTGTTCTTGGCCCCATTTATCACCTTAGCTCTGAGACCGGCCTCCAAGAGGGGTTCCCTGTGGAGTAAGATGTGCACATTCTACTTATTCTCTCTTCTAGGTCAAGTGAGAAAATGTACTTGAAATCACTTTGTAAGCTATAAGGTACTCTATAGAGAGTACCTTATATATATACATGTATAAATGTACACATATCTATACACATAAGTACAACTATATTGCTCACAATTCACAAGAAATGTGTGATTTATGTTAAATATTCAACATGTCGAATGTATTGGGGTTGTCTATCTTGATATAGATACTTGTTCACAAGCTATTAGTATGCCCTATTGACATTTCATACAAATAAACACAATACACACACACACACACACACACCCATGTTGCTCTTCCCTCTTGGGAATGTTTGCTCAAGAGGCTGAGGCTGAAGTTGGCCTCCTGCTATGTCTGAGAGCAGCCCTTGCATAGGTGTGAGTGTGCACAGGAATTTATTTTCTAACCAAGGGAGAAATTGACAAAGTGAATAGAAAAACCACAAAAGCAGCTAAGTTAGATTTGGGTTCAAAAAAAGAATGCAGACAGAAAAGGAAGACTGTGAGGGGAGAGTTGATAGGTGGTTTAAGGAATGTCTGGCGAGAGGCAAGGAATAGAGTAAAGAAGAGAAAAAGTAATAAAAATAACTGCAACACTCACCTCTGAGAACAAATGACTGTAGTTGCTGCATGCTTAACGTCCCCATCTTATGAAGCACCACACATCAGCAGAAATGAGATACACAGCAGGGAGGTGTTAGAAATCTGGTTTTGCAGATGATTTTGACAAATCACCTACAGCTTTGCTCAAACCAGTTCCAAAGGCTTTAACCACATGGTTTGCTTGTGTGCACCTATTTCCTGAGTTGCTCTAAATTGCATGACTTGGGGTGTAATGGCAATTCTTTGGGTTTTTGTGGCTCCATTTCTATGAGACACATGATTAGAAATCCTATTTGCTTTTTGCTTGTCAAGCCTTAATCAGCTACCACGCTGGGCTTGTGTGAGGGCCCTGATAATCAGCCTGCTTTATGGAGAAGGCAGAGTGGAAACAGGACAGGAGACTTCCCATGGCACGGATACGGAAACGCAGCTTTCTTCGGGTTCTCCTTAAACTCGGAAAGTATCTCTTGTCTGAAAAATTTAAGTCACAATCTCTAATTAATTAGCTAACTAGCTCCCCCTCTTGAAACGTCTTTCAGATAAAAACTGCATAATGCTGCAAAGCAATGGCCTAAAATCAGACTAATCTACGTCTACGGCAGTCCTTAGGATACATTGTGTCAGAAAAATACATAGAAATGTCTTAAAATCTGCCCAAACACAAAAACTGTAACTGTGCTATTACTTTCGTTGGGTTTATACCTTTCAAATCATCTTTTTTCCTTAAAGGTATTTTGACACAGCTTAAAAAAGAAAGGCACCAAAAGCCTTAGCCTGTACAGTGAGCTATAAAATTGCTGCGAGCTTAAACAGTTAAGGTACGAAAAATGGCAAAAGTTATGTCCCCAACAAATAAGCTTGTGCTTTTGTCATAAATGAAGACTCTTAAAATGTGATGCCACCCCATGACTTATTTTGTATTATTATCTTATTTTTGTTTTGCTGCAGTCATTCTCTCCCTTTATCTTACATCAAAAACAAGAAAAGTTTTGCCTATGTCTACAACTTAAGTGAGGAATCTATTATGTGATTATGATATAAAATTCAGAGCCAGTAATAGGCCGTTGTGTGGTGTAAACATTTCAGAGGATAAGAATAATAGCAAAGAACTAAATTGAAATGTAATCCGTGCTGAGATACTGTAACAAAGTCTTATAATCTCTTTAAGCCAGCTGTTCTCAACTTTGGCTGCCTATTTGAATCTTGAAGAGATCTTAAATCCTTCTTGATGCCTTTGTCTCACCCTCCAGGGATTCCAATTTCATTTGTCTAGGTTGTGACCTACTGTCATGGGTTTTAGCAGCTCCCCAGGTGATTCAAATATGTGGCCACGATTGAGAGCCCTCTTGTCAGCTGACTGTACTGTATACAGGGATCTCTGACAGTAAAGGTCATCACCTGGTTCCCTGATTTGTTCTGGTCCTATTTGTGTGCCAATGGCTCTTTCTTGGACTTCAGTTTTATCTGCACAGATGATTCTGATACTGCTTCTGGGACTGCTGACCCAGTGTGCGCACTTGGTCATGACAGCTTTTTGACCCTATGCTGGTCTATTAGGTGGCTAGGGCCCCTGTAACAAAGTATGAAGACTGGGTGGCTAAACAGTAGAAATTTATTGTCTCATAGTTCTGGAGGCTGGAAGCCCGAGATCGAAATGTCTGCGGAGTTGGTTCCCTCTGTGGCCTCTCTCTTGCTTGCAGGCAGTTCCTTTGCCCTGTTTCCCTACGTGGTCTTCCCCCTGGCGTGTCTGTGTTCTAATCTCCTTTTATAAACACACAGGTGAGATTGGATTAGGCCCACCCATAGGACCAAATTTTAATTCAGCAACCTCTTTGAAGGCCCTGTCTCCACAGGGACATTTTGAGATATTGGATGTTAGGGTTTCAACATATGAACGTGGGGGTACAGAATTCAGCCCTTAACAGCCAAGAGGATGTCTGCACTAGCAACATGCATGCCTTTGTCATAGCTCTGTTCCAACTATGAGTTGGGAAAATGTCAGGGATAATCGGAGTGCACAAACTATTCTCAACCATCTTCCTGGGCTTGCTTTATCAGTCAAAGTAGCAGCCACTGGGGTATCCATTCCCAGGCAAACTCTCCCGTGTGGCTGAATCAGCCAGCAGGCTTAACCTGTGGAACGGCCTGGAAAACTCACCTTCCATCTCAAGGATTCTGTAAAATGTCTGGGTGCCCTTTTCCAGGGCTTCGGAAAGTGGGAAGCCCCAACCCCACCGCCCCCAGCAGGTGCAGCAGGAGCTCTTTTCCTCAGCTGCTGGTGTTTCAAGGTGGCTCAAACACCTGACCACCCAGCTGACCTCAGTGACACTGTGTGCCATCAGAGGCTACAGGTCTGTTGGAAAGAACATGTTGATTCCTCCTATTAGTAGGAGATTAGTTCCTACATTTGGTGGTTCAGTCTCTGGACTTTTAGTTTCTTCTTGGTTTTCCCTAAGTTTGACTCTCAAAATCTCCTTGGTTTGGACTTATTCTTCCAGTTGGATACACTTCCACGTTCATTCCTGTAAAGGAAGATGTAGTTAGATTCATTTGCAAACAGAGCTTCTCTAACTCCTTCTGCACTCTCAGGTTCTTCACCCATTTCACCTTCACCCCTTGCCAAACTGGCTTAGCCTAGCTTAGCGCTTGGATTGTTTAGCATTGTATTGGGTTCCAGGTATTTCTGGAAGTGTCGATTGAGTCCTCTAATTAGTCAGTGCTTCAGAATGTCTATGATTTTTCAAGTCCTCTTTTTTGACTTCACACTGTTAAAAATTACACTTAGTATCAGGGTTAAAATACTGATGATAGTAGTGCATTTTTTGAGTTCCCTGAGAGCATGTAGCATGTAGCCGTCAGTTTCCGGCATCTAGCGCATGCCATAGTCCTCGCTTCTAGGGGTCGCTTTCCAAAGTTTCAGTTACCCTTGGTTGACTGTGGTCTAAAATAGTCCATGGAAAATTTCAGAAATAAAGAATTCAGAACTTTACATTGCTCGCTGTCCTGCGTCATGTGAGTGAAATCTCACCTGGGAAGCGAATCAGCCTCTGTCCAGCGGATCCACGCTATCCATGCTCCCCACTCATGACTCACTGAGCAGCAACCTCAGAGATCAGATCGACTATGGTGGTGCCACCATGCTTGTGTACAGATCACCCTGATTTTACTGCATAATGGTCCTGGAGCGCGAGAGTAGTAATGCTGGCAACGTCGATGTACCAAAGAGAAGCCGTAGAGTGCTGCCTTTAAGTGAAAAGAGGAAAGTTCTCGGCTTCAGGAAAGAAAAAAAATTGTGTGCTGAGGCTGCTAAGATTCAGTCTTCTACTCATGAAATTGTGAAGAAAAAAAGAAATTCATGCTAGTTTTGCTGTCACACCTCAAACTGCAAAAGTTACAGCTGCGGTGCGTGTTAAGTGCTTAGTTAAAATGAAAAAGGCTCTACATTTGTGGATAGAAGACATGAACCGAAACATGTTCCACTTGATGGCAATAGGGTCAGTACTGCCTGTGGTTTCAGCCACCTACAGGGTGTCTTAGAATGTATCCCCTGCAATTAAGGAAAGACTACTGTACTAATTAAAAACCCAGTGATTCGAATTGAGACAGACTTATTGAATTAAACCTACCATTTTCTGTCAAAACTGATATGGACCCAAGACTATTTACAGTTAGAGGTGCATAAAATCAGAGAAGAGACGTGAGTGGTCTGAGGCCATACAGTGAGCTAAGGTCAGAGCCAGGATTAGCTCTATGTTGATTAATGTGTCCCATGCTTCAAACTCATGAGCATTTTGCCTTAGGAAGATGGCAAAACTGGATAGTATTTCATGGCCTTGCATTTAGCATACTTCTATATAGCACTTAATTTTTGAAAAGAAAGAGTCGTATGGATGTTTGAATTTTTAAACACGCAGTCCTTCAGGGGAAACCATGCAGCTTGCAGACTGTGGGGAGAAGATTGTCTGTAATAAAAGAGCTGGCCTGAGCCTCCCGATGGCCAGCTCCTCTCAACTCGTAACAACCATCTGGATTGTCTGTGTGGAGGCCAGATTGCCTGTTATGTCCACCAAATGAGTTGCCTTGCCCTAGAAAAACAAAATTCAAACATCTATCAAAGAAACCTGTCATCTCCCTGTCTTCCTCTGCAGAAATCAGCTTCCTTCTCACTTCCACTGGGGGCCCGGTAAGAGAGTTCATCTCTGCAAATCCGTAGGGTGACAGCTGCAAGGGGGGACTTCTGGACCAGAATCTGACGGGTAAGAGAAGACTCCCGATGAGAAAGTCAAAAGGAGGCGTTCAGCGTGGGTTTTCTCTGGCACAGTTGTCAGTAGTTTAAGAAAACAATCCGTACGTATAGGTTGGGTAAAATCCTCTTTTCCTAGTCCCCTTTGCTGAATAGAAGGTGGAAATTTGGGACATTTTGTCTGCAGAGTTCTGTGCTCTGCAACTCCCTCTCTTTTGTTTCTAAGAATAAGGGAATCACTAAAAGGTTAAAACTCTCTTCCTAAAAAAAAGAAAAAGAAAAAAGAAAAGAAAGAAAGAAAAAAAAGAAAAAGGAAAATAGAGTTGGTTTGATTCGGCATTTAATTAGGGCTTTTTGTCTCCGTTTTACATTAGTGGGTCTTCTCCTGCTTAAGCACATGGTTGTTCTGATTTTCAAGTTTCTTCTTAAGTTGCTTTAATTTTGCTGTGAATTGTTTTGTGAGGCCAGCTCCAAGGAATGAGCAATTGCCTTCCTGGCATGGAGCTTTGCTATCAGCAGAAAAAACAACACAAATATTTTCCCAAGTAAAATGGCAGCCATTTAACAAATCAATTGTAGCAATTGTACATGACAGGCCTGAGAATTTTATACCTGTTCATAAAATACCTATTTCAAGAGCCCACAGCAGAATACATTTTGCAAACTGCTATACAAAGGAAACATCCACCAAATCATTTTATTTCTTGTAAATTTTTTTGTTAATTTTTAATTGTGGTAGTACGTATCACACTGATTGCCACACCAAGAGGGGGCATGTAATAGGATAATCTGTTAAAAGAACATTCAAAAATCCCTATAGCCTACAGGATTTACCTTGAAATGTACTTTGCAGGTAGACTGTGGTGAAGGCATGCCCTTTTATTGAAACAGCAGAATATTTGTGGATAGTTCAGATAGAATTTTCTCACGAGGCTCAAGAATCTAACTTACTTAATATAAAAAACCCTTATTATTCTGCTTTCTTACTCAAAGATTTCAGAGATATACTCAAGGTCTCTCTATGAAGAGAATAAAAGCTTATTTGCAAAAGAAATGCTAAGTTCCAAAACCTTGTTGATATGGTTTGGCTTTGTGTCCCCATCCAAATCCCATTTCAAATTGCAATCCCCAGGTATTGAGGGAGGGACCTGGTGGGAGGTGATTGGATCATAGAGGTGATTTCCCCATGCTATTCTCCTGACAGCAAGGGAGTTCTCATGAGATCTGGTTGTTTGATAAATGTCTGGGACTTACCCCTTCTCTCTCTCTTGCCTGCTGCCATATGAGACTTGCCCGAATCTCTTCCACCATGATCGTGAAGAAGGTGCCTTGCTTTCCCTTCACCTTCCATCATGATTGTAAGTTTCCTGAGGCCTCCCCAGCCATGTGGAACTGTGAGTCAATTAAACCTCTTTTCTTCATAAATTACCCAGTTTCAGACAGCACTTTATAGCAGTTTGAAAATGGACTAATACCCTTGTTTGCATATCAAGCATCATGCTTGACCAAGGGGCGTGGGGAGTAAAAACAGGAAGATGCCGACTGTTATTGAGGAAACACTAAGTACACATGTGTACATCTATAATTATACACACATACACAGTAGCAGTCACAAGACCAGGACACACACACATATTTGTGTACATATATAACTATACACACATCCACAGTAGCAGTCACAATACTAGTGTTACCAGTGGAGAATGTCCAGGTTCTTGGTGTCTTGAACAAAGAATTGAACAAAATGCACAAACAAAGAAAGAAAAGAAGGAAGCAACAAAGGCAGAGATTTGTTGAAAACAAAAGTACACTCCACAGGGTGGGAGTGGGTGTGAGCATAGGGGCTCAACAGCCCTGTTAAAGAATGTTCTGGGGTTTAAACACCCTCTAGAGGTTTCCATTGGTTACCTGATAGAAATGAAGAGAATGAAGTCAAGTTACAAAGCCGTTTACTTGGTGTACACCCTATGTAAATGCAGAGGATATTTCCTGTCATAGCTGAAGTGTTTCCATTTGATTTAGTTCTTGAAAGTCCTTAGGTTCCCTGACTCCAGGTCTTGTTCTCCTGCCTCACTAGGCCATACACATACGTGTATAAATATGTAAATATACATATACATTTAATGAATTCAAGTTACACACAGTTACTCACAGGTTTGCTTGTGCTTTCACAAACTAACAAAGATTGCTCAGCTGGGCTCAGTGCCTCACACCTGTAATCCCAGCACTTTTGGAGGTTGTGGTGAGAAGATCACTTGAGGCCAGGAGTTTGAGACCAGCCTGGGCAACATAGTGAGAATCCTGTCTCTACAGAAAATAAAAACAAAAGAAAACAAAAGACTGCTCTATGTCTGCAATAACTTTTCCCATATGCACAAATCTTCCCCACTGCTTTTTGGTGAATTCCTTTTCTATCTTAAAATTGTTGGCCAAATAGCACTTCTTTTAGGAAGTCTTCCCACCTGTGCTCTTCCATCACCATCTGATTGACGGCTATTTCATTCGCACTCCATTAATTGCTGGAGCATTCCTTCTTGAAATTTTATTATGGCACGTCCATGATCACACTTGAGTTAAACCATGAAAGTACATCTCTGAGGAGTCTCATTTTATCTCTCCCAATCCCTTCCCATCAGAAGCTAACAGGATGGGAAGAGACGTGCCTGCATCATCAAGGAGTTCAGGCAGCTGCAGAAGAAAAAGCAGGTCTAAAGAGGGCGGTGTCCCAACAGGTGCTGGCGAGAATGTGGAGAAATAGGAACATTTTACACTGTTGGTGGGACTGTAAACTAGTTCAACCATTGTGGAAGTCAGTGTGGCGATTCCTCAGGGATCTAGAACTAGAAATACCATTTGACCCAGCCATCCCATTACTGGGTATATACCCAGAGGAATATAAATCATGCTGCTATAAAGACACATGCACACGTATGTTTATTTCGGCACTACTCAAAATAACAAAGACTTGTAACCAACCCAAATGTCCAACAATGATAGACTGGATTAAGAAAATGTGGCACATATACACCATGGAATACTATGCAGCCATAAAAAAGGATGAGTTCATGTCCTTTGTAGGGACATGGATGAAGCTGGAAACCATCATTCTCAGCAAACTATCGCAAGGACAAAAAACCAAACACCTCATGTTCTCACTCATAGGTGGGAATTGAACAATGAGAGCACTTGGACACAGGAAGGGGAACATCACACCCCGGGGCCTGTTGTGGGGTGGTGGGAGGGGGAGGGATAGCATTAGGAGATATACCTAATGTAAATGCCGAGTTAATGGGTGCAGCACACCAACATGGCACATGTATATATATGTAACAAACCTGCAAGTTGTGCACAGGTACCCTAGAACTTAAAGTATAATAAATATATATATATATAAAATAAAAAAATAAAGACGGTGGTTTCCACTGGGCTAGAGTTGCACAGTCCTAGGAGATGAGATTGGGAAGTTGTATAAAGACAACTGGAAAATGTATTTGAATATAAAGCTAAGAATATCTTTTTTGGATGTAGTATAGTTTAGTTAATAAAAGCATAAATTTTAGAGCTAGATTGTGATAGACAATCCAAACTGACTTATTTACTAGTTGTGTAAACCTGGGACAAATTTCTTAGCTCACTTTTCTCACCGTATAAATTATGGAGCTAAATTACCACCCACCTCCTAGGGCTGTTGTAAGGTTAAGATGAATGAAACTGTGCAAAGCATTTAGTGCAGTGCCTGGAATTTGTAAATACTATGCAAGTATTTACCATTGTTATTATTATTACTGGAACATATTCTTTAGTTCTGAAGGAAATGGGAAGCAAATTAAAGTTTGGGGAACACAGAAATTAAAATTGACAAAACATACCCCAATGCATCGATCTATTTACTCTTTTCCTAGATCCTTAGGCTGTGGAGGGTTTAGATAGGTAAAATAGGGCAAGGTGCTGGATCCCTGTAGCCCAGCTCCACATTTGCTATAGAAAAGCACACACTATGTCCAAACTTGGGTCTGCCCATGATAGAAATAGTTTTGTTTTTTTTTATGAAAAGTAAATTGACCTGATACTAGTATTCAATTGGATTAATAATATACATATCAAATGGTATACTAGAATAGTTAGGAGTAAATGTTCCTAATATGGATTTAAAATGCAATGATACTGTTGACTATAGATTTTACTGCTTAAATGATGCTGATACATATTTAATAAATATATAAAAGAAAAAAGCCAGGCGCGGTGGCTCACACCTGCAATCCCAGCACTTTGGGAGGCAGAGGGGGGCAGATCAAGAGGTCAGGAGTTCGAGGCCATCCTGGCCAACATGGTGAAACCCAGTCTCTACTAAAAATACAAAAATTAGCTAGGCATGGTGGCGCATGCCTGTAATCCCAGCTACTCGGGAGGCTGAGGCAGGAGAATCGCTTGAACCTGGGAGGTGGAGGTTGCAGTGGTAAGCTGAGATCACGCTACCGTACTCCAGCCTGGCGACAGAGCAAGACTCTGTCCCCGCAAAAAAAGAGCGAAGCACTGGAGGAAGCCACAACTTACAGAGATTCAGCTTTTGAAGACCCCAGTTCTGTCTGGGAGGTATGACACAGGGAAGGACAGAGGAAACTTGAGCCATCCCAACTGATTTTCACTCCTGTGCAGGAGTTAGCTCTTTAATTTGGCACAACAGTGGAAACGTTACAATGGGAAAATTGTATTATCCCAATCAAGTGCCTAAAAATGCTGTCAATAGCAGTGACTGACTTCTAGAAGGCCTGGTTATTGCTCCCCCTGCTCCCCATCAGTCCTTTGGGTTCACACTAGGCCATGTGATGTTTGTGCAGAAGAAATTCTTAACAGACTGGAGTATAAGTCAGGCCAAGCTGAACTGTTTGTTGAGCTCTGAGGCCTCTGCACTCCAGCCTGGGGACAGAACAAGACTCCGTCTCACAAGAACAAACAAACAAACAAACAAACAAACACTATCATATATAAAGAAAACACACACATATATAGGCGGAGGTTGCAGTGAGCTGAGATCACGCCACTGCACTCCAGCCTGGGGACAGAGCAAGACTCTGTCTCAAAAAAAAAAAAAAACAAAAAACAAAAATCCTGTCATATAGAAAGAAAATACACACATATATAGGCACTCATGTATGTGTCTGTGATACACACAGGCATACATATATAGGCACATACACAGGTGCCTATAAAGTCTGTTGAAATCTGAATAAGGCAATGTAATCAGTAGATTGCATGAAGGTCAATTTCCTGGTATTGATATGGTGCTCCTGTCATGTAAGATGCTTCCATTTGAGGAAGCCGGGAGAAGGTAATAGATTTCTCTGTATGATTTTAATAGATATTTCAAATTATTTAAAAATGTGTCATAATTATTCAAATAAAATCTAAAAAGTAGCATGCTGCTATAAATACCACAATCTAAAATTGTTTCTTCATATAAAAGACTGGAGAAAAGATGCCAAAATGAATGTGATTTTATTGTAATGCTGAGATTGTGGTCTTCTCCCCTTTTAAAATTGTATTTGCGTGCTTTATACTATCTTTTCCATAATATTTAAATACAATTTCTATTCAATTTAATTAATATTTTAAAGAAAATGTAGTTTAACAACATATTTCCTTTAGAAAAGAGTCCATTTTGAATAGTTTCTTCCCAAATATCAAGGAAAAATAAAAGATATTGTACAAATTCTTTCAAAATCTAATCCATGTTATCAACCTAACTCTTTAAGCATATTTTCTGTCATGACCTATCAAATAATGACAGAAAACGGTGTTAAAATATCTAATAAATCATCATTTTAGATTTCAAGCATGTTCTTAAAATTCTAGGTACTGCTCATGAAAATGAAGCCATAGGCTTATCCTAAATAGGATTCAATTATTATGGTAACTGTCCTAGTTATTCTTTAGCTGTTTGTTTGCAGTTTGAGCATCAAAATGAATATCAATAAGTCACCATCTTTTTAACTATTAATGGAATTATTTTATGTTTTTGTATTTTACCAGAGTAAAACTTTTTTTTTTTTTTTTTTTTTTTTTGAGACAGAGATTCGCCCTGTTGCCCAGGCTGAAGCGCAATGGCACAATCTTGGCTCACTGCAATCTCCTCCTCCCGGGTTCAAACGATTCTCCTGCCTCAGACTCCCTAGGAGCTGGGACTACAGGTGCACGCCACCACGCCCAGCTAATTTTTGTACTTTTTGGTAGAGACAGGGCTTCACCACGTTGGCCAGGATGGTCTCAATTTCTTGACCTCATGATCCACCCACCTTGGCTTTATCTGGCATTCTTAATAACTAAGATGTTCAGTATAAAAACTATATGATCACCTTATAGAAGAAAATCACACACAAAAAAATTTCAGCTATAATTTCAGTTTTCTAAAATAATGTCATCAATATCATAAGTTTCCATTCAACTAAAGACAGAATTTTATTTACTATTATTTTAAAAGTTGGGTCATTGGTTGATACCTACTTGTTGAATGACTGCTACCCTGGAAGATTGAACGTGCTTCATGGGGAGGCAATGTCTCTCTTTCTTGGCCACTGTATCCCCTCTCGATCAGATATTTTTAGCTGGCACTTTTTCTGGTGTTCCTATTTTATCTGAGATTTTTAGTAGATATTTGTTGAATTAAATAGTTATCAAGTAAACATAAAATATAGACCCTCAAGTTGTTATCATGGAAAAATTCCAGATTTATCATTATTTACATGTAGGGTCAACAAGAAAAAACTCATCACCCTTTCAGGTGGAGATGAGGATTGAGGCAGAATAAATTTTTCAGCCTGAGGTTATGTAAACCCCACACTCTTCCTGGAATGCCTTGGCATCTCAGTGGTGCTCAGCCTAACGTGATTACATTGAGTTGAGACACCATCCAGGTACTTTTCAGAAGGACCAGACACAGATTTTGTTTTGCGGCAGAGCTTAGACTTTTCCCTTCATTCATGTACTGCTTTGGCATTTAAAGAGAGCCTTGCATGTATCAGAAACTTGATCTGCTGAAAGACATGGATGTTATGTTTTATTGGAAAAGAGATAGGAAAAACCATCATTAGAAGGATTCTTGCTAGGTAGAAGTAAACACAAGGAATCTCAGGAAGTCTTCTGAAATTCCTATGAATGCATTCATTGAGAAACATGTATGTATTAAGTGATGTGTACATGTCTAGTACTCTGCTGAGGTCTGGAAAGACAACAAGCAAGAGGACAAGCATATGGAGACTGCAATAGGGTGAAAGGACAGGTAACTGGGTGAATGTCTTTTTGCAATTTTTTAGCAACGCTAGAGTAGAGTGAGTGCAGGATACTGTGGATGGATCATAGTGAAGGGTAGATCCACACTGAGCTGTGTGATTAAGGTTTCATGGAGAAACGATGACTACCCCTAGCTCAGACTGGAGTAAGGAAAGCAGATGAAAACAAATCAATTGGCCAGAGATTAAGAAAGGCAGTTTATAGTGGGGCTGAAGGAGAGAGAATAGCAGACCCTTCCAAATGAAGATAAATAACACTTCACAGTACACATCTATGCCCTGTGACAGTATGTGTCAGGTGCGTTCTGTGATAGGAAACACATGGGCTGTGAAGTCCCACAGACCTTGATTTAAACGATGCTTCCCATACATACACAGATCTCTCCAAGTCTCAGTGCTCTCATCTCCGTAGTGGGCATGACGGCAGCTTCCTCACAGGAAATCCATTAGGATCAAGAGATCCATGCACATCAAGTGCCCAATAGATAGTGGGTGCTTGGTAGCCATCCTCCCTGTCCATTGCTGTTAGAGAACTGGGAGACTTTGCTTTTCTCCCTTTAGTTCATTTCTTAGTTAGCTCAGACTGTGGTAACAGAATACCCAGACTGCGTGGCTTAAATAACAAACATTAGTTTCTCACAGTTCTGGAGGCTGGGAAGTCCAAGATCAAGGTGATGGCAGATTCAGGGTCTGGGGAGGACCCACTTCCTGGTTTGCAGGTGGAGGGTGGAGATCGCAGAGAGAGAGAAGCAAACTTTCTTTTGTCTCTCCTTATAAGGGCACTAATCCCAACACAAGAGCTCTATCTTCCTGATCTAATCACCTCCCAAAGGCCTCATCTCCTAATATCATCTCAGTGAGAGTTGGGAGTTCAACGTAGGCATTTTGGGGAAATACAAACATCAGACCATAACAGCTTCACCCTGCCAGTCATCATTCTGAAACTCAGTTCTCCTCCCAAGTGCTGTGGGAGTGCAGCATAGGGTGTGGATACATAGCTGGAAGGAAAAGGGCAGCCTGAGGGCAGGGGTTAGCAACCATGAGATATGCTCTGTTTATTCTCAGCAATGGGAGACAGACAGCCCAGTGTTGCAGCTCAGAAACTGATACCTCAAAATACGGCATTTTGACATGCTAAATTGAAGAAGCCTCAAGGTCTCTCTGACCCCACCCCCACCCAACTGTCTCTCCCAAAGAAGGTGATATTCCTTTATCTGCCTAGGATCCAGACCCACCAAGGAGAAGGATTGTTTTTTCTTCTCCTCCCTGTTATCTCATTATCTATTGCAAAGAAGACCAAGATGTAAGCACACCTGAGAAGACCCTTTACAAGCATAATCACTGTCTCCAAGGATCACTCATATTACAAAAATAACTAATTACAAATTGTCTGGGTGTGGTGGCTCACACCTGTAATCCTAGCACTTTGGGAGGGTGAGGCAGGTGGATCACTTGAGGTTAGGAGTTTGAGACCAACCTGGCCAATATGGTGAAACCCTGTCTCTACTAAAAATACAAAAAAATTAGCCAGGTGTGGTGGTGGGTGCCTGTAATCCCAGCTACTTGGGATGCTGAGGCAGGAGAATAGCTTGAACCCAGGAAGCAGAGGTTACAGAGAGCTGAGATAGCACCATTGCACTCCAACTCCATCTCAAAAAAAAAAAAAAAACAACAACAACAAAAACCGCAACTATTTACAAGTTAATCTCTGCTTCTAGGATCCAATCATTCTCCTTAGCAACTGTGTATTGCCCTTCAATATAATTCAATTCTTCTTTTCCCACCTCCCTTAACTTGTTCTACCGGGATCCAAGCCCCCATTCTTTTTGTAACCCTAAGGTGGTGTATAAGCTTCTGGGTCTTCATTCTGAAGGCTCCTGTGTATACACGTAGAATAAATGTGTATGCCTTTTCTCCTGTTAATCAATCTGCCTCATGTCAGTGATTTTTAAGTGAACCCTTAGAGAACCAAGGGGCTGTGGCCCCCATATGAGATCTTTTGGGAAAGTTGCAGAGGTTGTGTTTTGTACAGAGGTCATTTGGAGAGAGAAGCTTGTGGCACAGATGCTACGAGGCAAGATAAGGAGACAGAGAAATGTCAAGGAGGAGGAGGAAGAGGAAGCAGCTGTTTTCCATGTGGGAGCCATGGGAGCTGCAGGCCTTTCCAGGCTGAGATATGTGGGTGTTCGGCTGGATTCCAGTGAGCGGAACTCACAGCTCTTCCACCCCTGCCCATCTCACCTACAGAGATGCTTCTGTCCCTACCAGCTGAGCTGAGTGACTCAACCCAAGCAGTTGAGTCAGGCCACAAAGAAAGCTGTCTCTACCATGGGGATACCATGAACTTTGGGGATGTTTCTACTTGAAGACGACTCTGTTGTTGGCTCTGTGGGAGCATGAACCTTAGCCTCCTGCTGAATGGCACATGTCTTATTCTGCTCAGGCTGCTAGAAGAAAATACTGTAGACAAGAGACATTTATTTTTCACAGTTCTGGAAGCTGGAAGTCCAAGAACAAGGTGCTGGCAGATTCTGTTCCTGGTGAGGGCTCTTTTCCTGGCTTGCAGGTGGCTGCCTTCTGACTGTTCTCATATGGCAGAGAGGGAGAGAGAGAGAAAGTGCTCTGGTCTCTCTTCCTTTTCTTATAAGGATAAAAATCCCATCAAGAGAGCCCCACCCTCATGACGTCATCTAACCCTAAGTACCTGCCAAAGGTCCCACCTCTAAACACCATCACACTGGGTGTTAGAGCTTCAACATATACATTTTGGAAGAGCCCAGATAGTCAGTCCATAACACTGCACCTTCATGTATGTCCTCTTACTGTGCGTATGATGGGGAAAAAGAGCCTGGGAGAGAAAGGCCAGTTTGCCTTGGCCTAAAATGCCTGTACGTTGAGTGGAGGACAGTGCTGTGTGGCCCATCATTTATGATTATTCTTTCAAGATATATAATATTTCAAACCTACTTGAGAGTGGCTCTTCCAGCTATCACTCTTTCTGGAACTCCTGTATTTTGATATTCTTGGGTGAATATTTAGAACTTTTAATAACCTTGTGGGTATGGGGTTGAAGCAGGGAGTAAACAAATCTCGGAGTACTGATCTGGGGCTTTTCTTAGGTGAATCTGGTTTTCTGACAAACGTAATTACATGCCTCAAATACCTCTTCTCTCCGCAGCCAAATCTGTTTATTCTATATATAAAACCCTTATCCCATTAAATATTAGCTCAGTATTAATCTTCATTAAAATTAAACAGCAAGAAAGGAAGATTAAGGTCTATCAGTCACTTAACTTACTAGTGCACTACTCATTTTCCTCCTGCTGTTTAGCATAAGAAGGTGGGGCTAAGGGGAGGTTCCTAGGAAATATTTTTTCTTCTTTTTTTGAGACAGTCTCACTCTGTCACCCAGCCTGGAGTGCAGGGGCACGATCTCAGCTCACTGCAACCTCTGCCTCCCAGGTTCAAGCAATTCTCCTGCCTCAGCCTCCCAAGTAGCTGGGACTACAGGCAAGTTCCATCATGCCTGGCTAATTTTTGTATTTTTAGCAGAGACGAGGTTTCGCCATGTTGGCCAGGTTGGTCTCGAACTCCTGACCTCAGGTGATCCACCTGCCTGGGCTTCCCAAAGTGCTGGGCTTACAGGCATGAGCCACCACACCCACCCAGAAATTTTGATGAGGGAATTAATTGGATGCTGACGTTGTAGCCCACGACTTCTTGAGAAATGGGGCTTACTGAAATCACTATTAGTGGGCTATGGGGCCATGAAGAAAGGGCTAGTAGGGTAGATAGGAGGATGCTCCATGCTCAGCAATATTTCAGGAAACTGGTTCTCACCCTCTCTCCCTTTCTTCTCCTGGGAGCTGTATGTCATTCTAGTACAGTTCAAGTCCATCATGGGTTCACCAGGGTTTAGTCAACATGTTAAGCATCATGTAGAATGTTGATGTTACTGAAAGAAAATGTGGCTTAGGTTCTCAGCAACCAAATTTCAATTTAATTTTTGTACAATAGTCAGTGTGGAAAGAAAGAGGGATTTCTTACTATACTTGCAAATGTGTAAAGCTGTGCTATTTTCAGAACAGCCTGGGATGTAAGGACCATATGTAACCCTCTGGTCATCTAATCCCAAACCCTTAATTAAAAAGGAGGAAAGGGGCCACCAGAGAAGATGAGTGTCTTGCTCTAAGCCAAGTTGCTGACTGAAGAATAGGGACCCCAGAGTTCAGCTGAGGGTCTTCTCTTCTGTCTGTGATGCCTCCCTCAATCTATCTCCCTTCCCATCTCTTCCTTCTGCCTCTAGTACTGTTCCTACCCAACCCCGCCCCCATCTCTAGATCCTCCCTATCTACACTTGTTTCTGATTCACGTGGAAATAGCTCTGGCTCTACTCATCTTTTGCTCTGGCTCTACTTATTTCTTGTTAGTTAAGACATCCTGACTTTAATGAAGGTAAAGAGCCTGCAGGGGTGGGCAGAGTGGAACTAAAATGCCAGTGGGATGAGTAGAGCATGATTCATTCTTAAGTCTGTCCTGGCTCAGGGAAACTTTGAGGAGAAGGAGAGTAGAGGGGCTTATAGACTCATTACTTAGAAAAGCATTATGATGAAGGATATGTATCTGTGATAGACCCACAGTGCACATAGGAATGATAGGAACTGACATTATGTTTTAGGAAAAGCAGATTTGTCCTTGACTGGAAATGGAAATGGTGATAGTAAGAAGCAATTCTCCATTCAGCTATGAATACAAATCTCTAATTTTAATACATTGAAAAGGTTTGCTTTTAGGAATTCAAAAAGTATATACTTTCCTAAGTAGTGGGTGCATGTTTAATTAAACACTACCTTGAATTCACTGGGCCTGCCATGCTTCTGGTGTTTGACACTTTGATGTCCGGATAGTGGGCGGTGGGAGCCCCAGGGCCACAGCTGAAATGGTAAAGGGAGACAGATGTCCAGGCTAGAGTCAGCAATCCTGGGTCTGAGACCTTTAAGCTATTAGAGCATGTCAATAGACTGATACTGAGAAAGCCAGACAGGTAAAGGGTGAAAATGAGGAGCAGCTGTAGTGTATTAAGAAAAGCACAGAATTACAGCCAAGCTGCCATGGGTTTGAATCTTAGCTTCATACCATACAAATTGTGTAACCTTGGCAAGGACTTGTCTTTTTTTTTATTTGTGAGGAAAAGTTGGATGATAACTTCCTCCACAATAATATATTTGACATTAAAAACTAATATATGAGGAAAAACTTAGCACAATACCTGGCATGGAATAGGTGATTAATAATTGCTGAGCACATTTGAATATTAAATAAGTAGGCAAGTAGCAGAGGTCAAGATGTGAGGGGTGAAGAAGCCGAGATTTGTTGTGAGTCATGGTGATGTGTATGGACAGTCAAACCTCTGTGATCTGAACTATGGAAACAATCAAGACTATAAGGGAAAGAACAATAAAAAAAAAATCTATCAAGCAATTATGTATAGCCTTTCTACATTCTCTTATATGCATTCTCATGGAAACACCAGAAATAAGAATTTTTGTCTCATTTTATAACAACTGTAATCAAGAAAATGAGGCTTCTAAGAGCTTTTCCAAAGACACACAGTTGGTCAGGTAGATAGTGAATGGAACCCAAGCCAATTTGATTCCAAAGCTCAGGATTATTCCATGCTGCTTAATGCTTCACTTAACCTAACCTCTAGGGCTCTGGTTCTGTACAAGATGGAGCAGGCTCACACCTTCTTCTCTCTCCCAGTGAATGCAATTTAGAGAGAAATTGTAGCATTAATGCTTCCATTAGAAAAAAGCAAGGGCTCAGGCCGGGCGCGGTGGCTCACGCCTGTAATCCCAGCCCTTTGGGAGGCCGAGGTGGGCGGATCACCAGGTCAGGAGATCGAGACCATCCTGGCTAACACGATGAAACCTCGTCTCTACTAAAAATACAAAAAATTAGCCGGGCCTGGTGGCGGGTGCCTGTAGTCCCAGCTACTCGGGAGGCTGAGGCAGGAGAATGGCGTGAACCCGGGAGGCGTAGCTTGCAGTGAGCCCAGATCACGCCACTGCAGTCCAGCCTGGGAGACAGAGCGAGACTCCATCTCAAAAAAAAAAAAGAAAGAAAAGAAAAGAAAAAAGAATAAAGCAAGGGCTCAAGTCAGTCAAAGAAACCAGAAATAAAAGAGCAATATAAACACAAAGCAGGCCGAAGGGAGGAAATGAAAAGGAGCAGAAATCAATGAAATTAAAAAGAACAACAACAGAAACCCAGTAGAGAAAAATCAATAATACCCAAAACTTGTGGTTTGAAAAGGCCAATGGAATTGATAAACCTCTAGCAAGAATGACTAAGAAAAAAGGAAGAAAGATATAAATTGACCAATATGGGGAGTAATAGAGAAGATGGCAGCAGATTCACAGACATTTAATAGCAAATAAGGAAATTCCATTTATGATCATTAAGATCTTGGGAAAATTGCTTAACCTTAGTTCTTCACTCCATCCCCCAGGCTGAAGTGCTGTGGTGCCATCAGGGCTCACTGTAGCTTTGACCTCCTGGGGTCAAGCCATCTTCTTGCCTCAGCCCCCAAGTAGCAGATACTACAGGCACATGCAACCTGTAATTAAGAAATTAATTAAAAAATTAAGCTTTAAATTTTTTTTTTTTTTTTTTTTTTGAGTGGAAGTCTTGCTGTTTTTCCCAGGCTGATCTTGAACTTTCAGGCTCAAAGGAAACTTCCACCTGGGTTCTTAATTTAGCCATAATTCTTACATCAATAAAATTAGAATATATTACCATAAATCGTCATGGAAGATTGTTGTAGGGATCAAAAACTATAACTAGATAGATAGATAGATAGATAGATAGATAGATAGATAGATCGATAGATACAACTGAATGAGATTCCTGGTATTTGAGAAGGGTTCCACAGGGATAAGAAGGCATTTCCCGTCTTCCATGGAATCTTTTTGTTCTTGGAGTTTGGAATCACGTACTGAGATTTTGCAATTAAAGATCATATTCATGTTTACTTGTTCCTCCACGTTTCACAGATATCCTTTATTTTTTGTTGGTGGATAAATACCTGCAGGTTTTCACACCTGTTTCTTTTTCAGGAGGATGCAAATCTACAAAAAATAATCAGTTTCTTTACTGACAGGTGGATGTTTAGTAAAGTTTCATGGTAATTAAAACCATATTCTAAATATTTAAATAAGCAGCATAAAATACGAAAATAAGTTTATATTCATTAATTTCCTGCACATTACTCAAAAATATCAAATGTTTCTTTTAAAGCCTTTTGTTTGATTTGGGAATTTGTGAGCCTTCAAAGAGATGACATAGAAATTGATGAGATTATAAGATATCCATTTTCTATTAGAATTATAAAATCATACTTCAAAAATAGAAATGTTAGAACTGGTAATGGATAGAGAAATATGATTTCTTAAAATTCATATAAATCTGGTAATTTTATTATTTTAACATTTATCTCAAACCAAACAATTTTTAAATGTAATTTATGTGGCCATTCTATTCCAGACCAAATTGGGAGACAAACATGAGAGGAATATATGGAGTTGAAATAAATGGAAAGCTTATAGGGTAGTCACCATCACACAAAACAAATTTGTACTTTTAGAAAATGTACTCAGCATGCTGTCTTGTTATATAAATGACCCTGTGTTTGTTGCACAAGTTCTAGTATGCAAAAATGTGAAAAGTCCTCCCTCCCTGATTCAGGAGGCACAGTGAAGTACAGGCATTTTCTTTACTTGTACTTGTAATTTTCTTTTCATCTTCTTTCTCCTCTTTCTTCTGCAGACATATTCGAGTGGTTAGCAGTCTATTTTTGAGACGTAAGAAGTGAAGATCAGACGCCTTCTCCAGTAACTCACCTTTAGCCAATCAAAGCACAGAGTAATGTCGCTCTTCTTTCCTTTCCCCTTTAGCAATGCATACCATATGCCAGTTAAAACTGTCTTTTCTCCTTCTCTCTCTCTTTCCGATATTTCACTACACACAGAATCTCTTCTGGATTATTATTACCAATCGGTTCCATTTATAGATGATGAAAAACAGAAAGATGTACTCAGAATAGACATGCGGCAAATCACACAGTCCAAATGCCCAGAGTGAGGACATCGTGCTGGAAAGCAGTAATTCTCCTCGACAGACTTGGCCATACCAATCTTGACATTGGGCAAATTAGCCAGGCCAGGAGCAAATAAAAAGAGGAAACAGGTGTGAAATCACCTTCCTGCCTCCCAGGATGAATATGTTGCACACTGAAGCGCGATGCACCTGCACTATTGTTTCTGGGGAAAAAATAGCTTTTAAGAGCAAATACTCTTGAGCCTAGATGGAGACAAGCAACTCCTGTGTAATTTGAGTATAAATGGGTCCTTTTTTCCTTTTATGATGGTTTATATTGTGTTAACTCTTGGAGGAAATGGCTTTAAAGCTCAATTTAAACATTTAGCTGCTGCTTGCTTTAAATAGAGAGGGGCCAGGAGGCCAGAGGGGGATGTAATTTCTGGAATGGCTGCTATTCTTTAGGAACGCCTGCATCAAGGGATCCCACATGCTGTGCAGCAGAACCCAGCCCTGTGGTCAGAGCTCTATCCTGATTTCTTTGTGACCAGAAGTTAGAGGTAGTTGGTTTGGTTCTGTGCTCACCGTCCTCCTGGCTGTTACGGCAAGGCCTCCATCCACCCAAAACCAGATCACGTGCCGCAAGGGCTGAGTACTGACAGTAGTAAGGTGACCCTCCTCAAAATAGAATCATTAACAGCAATGACAGGAACTCACACACATCCCTGCTTTTTTTCTATGCTGACTACTTCAATGTCTTTTTAAAATAAAATTTTGTATAATTTTTTTTTTCTGGTGGTCTTATTTGCTTATGCCATAAACACACAAGGTAAAGGAAACCAAAAATATTTCACCCCAAATACACTTCTTTGACATATTTTGAGATGACTTTTCAGTGGGCCTGCAAACAAGAACAGCCCTGCAAAGCTGCCTTTTGTGGAGGAGATTGGCATCTGATCTGCCTTGGTGAAATAAACAGCCAGGCTTTCTCCCTTGGTCTGGACCTAGGAAAAATTAACTCAACCACAGGCTGCTACCTGTGGTTCTGAGAGCAGCTACCTGTGAGGTTTCATTTGCATAACGAGACCACCTTTGCCCCAGATGTTTCCTCTTCTCTTCCTGCCATGACTGGTCTTGTTCATTCCAAGACACTAGTCTTTCTGTAACCATTCTGCCCTTGCTTTGAGTTTCATATTTTTTTTTATAACTCCAGCGCTCATATGTGCACATAATATATTTGTATGCTTTCTTTCTGTTACTCTATTATCAGTTTGTTTTATAGACTTAAATTATGAAAACTTCAGGGGAAAAATCCAAAGTTGTCTACAAAGCCTGGCACCCACTGGGTACTCTAGGGGTGCCCCAAACCTAGATCCCCACCTTGGCGCTGGCCGGAGCACCCTGCAGTGAGGCCCCAACTCTCTCACCATCCCTTGTTCTCTGCCAGTCCTGTCTCCTGGCCTCCCCCGTGCTCTGCCCTGCTCTGAGCTGAGGCAGGGAGGCGGGGATAGAGAAGAAGCAGCTGCAAATTCATATTTATTAAGTCAAGCGAGTTCTTCAAAATGAATAATGATCTGCTAAAACAGTTTTGAAAATGGGCTTTCTTCTGACTTTTTTTTTTTTTTTTTGCTAGGTCATAGTTTCTGCCTGGACCATGGTCCTGCCTCTCTCTGGTAAGTTCTTGATCTAGAGACTGGAATTTTGTTCCTGAAAACTCTCAGCTTTCTGAGGTCAGCAGAGGAGGGACACCTCTGCTGACCTCAGCTTCTAAGTGTGACCTTCCGATGTAGTTTGCTTTGATAGATTCCTTGGAATTCCACTGCCAGCTCCTGGACTAGAATTCCCCTGCTCTAGCTGATGCCTTTGAACGCGTGTCTTGTCCATTAGAATGAACTCCTCCTTGGCTGGGAAAGCCACCCTAACACTTGCCAAGGTGAATGTAACAGAAAAACCAAACTCTGTAAAATATTTTAAAGAGGATTATTCTGAGCCAATACGAGTGACTGCAGCCTGGGGAAAACACAAACCCAAGAAGTTTTGAGTAAGTGGTCCCAAGGCAGTCAGATAACAATTTGGTTTTATGCATTTCAGGAAGGCAAGAGCTACAGGCAAGGACATAAATCAATGCCTGGAAGGTATACCTGGGTTTGGCAAAAATGGCAGAATATCTTGGAGAGTCAAAGTGCTTCCATGTTATAGGTTGATTCAGAGATTCTTTAATTTGCAGTTGGTTAAAGAAGTGAGGCTCTATCTAAAACAGAGTCAGCAGAAAGGAATGCTATAAGTTAACCTAAGGATGCTATGCAGCAGGACTGATGGCCTGCAAGTGTGACTTAATCCTTGTCTGAAATAGCCTTAGGTCTTCTTTATAATTTGGTATTTTATTGCCACAAAGAATCTGTTTTGTCAGTTGCAGAGTCTCTATATTAATATTGATGCTGGCCAGTGTGCCTGAACTCCAAAAGGGAGGGAGGATATAACAAGGCACATCTGACTTCCTTTCCCATCATGGCTGGGAATTCGGTTTTTTTTTAAGGTTTTTATGGAGTCCCCTTTACCAAGAGAGGGTCTGTTCAGTCAGTGAGGGGCTTAAAATTTTATTTTTAGTTTAAATGGACACACCCGGTACATGTTCAGAGCTGATACGGGAACCTATTCATGGTCAGGTACCACAGAGAAGATATAGGGTACCTGTTCACAGTCCACCCATATCTGCTCTGGAAACTAAGCCTAGCCTGGCAATGACTGAATAAGTAACAGATTGTTTGCTAAAATACTTTACTTTGATGCTGTCTCATTTTCTGTAAATGCTATTACTGGGATAAATGAATTATAAATAAGGTCACAATGCTCTATTTGATAACATTCTCAAGCCAATCAACAAACATTCCCTGGATCTCCACCATGTGCTCGGCAGGGTGTTCGATCTTCAGGGTGCACAAATGAAAAACAGGTCCAGTGTCCTAAGGACTTTAGAAACCAAAGCTGGGATGAAACATGCTCTACTTACAGGACACAAATACACAGCATGGCATGATGGTTTTTCTATGGCATCTTTTGGTGGCAACCTCACCTATTAGCAAAGTTTTTCTTTTTTCTCTTATATAAAATGAAGTGTTAGACTCCATGCTTTCCAAGATCTTTTATGTTTTAAAACTTTGTAATTCCAAGTGTCAATACACTGATTTTTAAGGTGACCAAAGCATTTGGAGCAGCACCGTTCAATAGAACTTTCTATGATAATGGGAAAGTTCTGTATCTGTGCTATTCAGTATGGCAGCCTCTGGCCGCAGGTTATAGAGTATTGAAATGTGGCTAGTGGCCAAAGCAATCCTAGGCATAAAGAACAAAGCTGAAGCATCACATTACCTGACCTCAAACTATATTATAAGGCTACAGTAACCAAAACAGCATGGTTCTGATACAAAAACAGACACATGGCCCAGTGGAACAGAATAGAGAGCCCAGAAATAAAGCCACACAACTACAACCATCTGATCTTTGACAAAGTTGATGAAAACAAGCAATGGGAAAAGGACTCCCTATTCAATAAATGGTGCTGGGATAACTGGTTTGCTATATGCAGAAAAGTGAAATTGGACCCCTTCCTTAAACTATGTACAAAAATCAACTCTAGATGGATGAAAGACTTAAATGCAAAACATAAAACTATAAAAGCCCTGGAAGGTAATCTAGGAAATACCGTTCTGGACATAGGCCCTGGCAAAGATTTCATGACAAAAATTCCAGTAGGAATTAATTGCAACAAAAACAAAAATTGACAAATGGGACCTAATTAAACTAAAGAGCTTCTGTACAGCAAAAGAAACTATCAACAAAGTAAACAGATAACCTACAAAATGGAGAATATATTTGTAAACTATGCATCCAACAAAGATCTAATATCCAGAATATATAAGGAACTTAAACAAATTAACAAGCAAAAAATAAACAATGCCATTAGAAAGTGGGCAAAGTACTTTAACAGCCACTTTTCAAAAGAAGACATGCACGTGGCCTGCAAGCACATGAAAAAATGTTCAACATCACTAATAATTACAGAAATGCAAATCAAAATTGCAATGAGATACCATCTCACTCCAGTCAGAGAGGCTATATTAAAAAGTCAAAAAATAACAGATGCTGATGAGGTTACAGACAAAAGGGAATACTTATGCACCACTGGTGGGAATGTAAGTTAGTTCAGCCATTGTGGAAAGCAGTTTTGAGATATTTCAAAGACCTTAAAACAGAACTACCATTTGACCCAGCAATCCCACTATCAAATATAAATCATTCCACCATAAAGACAAATGCACACGTATGTTCATTGCAGCACTATTCACACTAACGAAGACATGGAATCAACCTAAATGCCCATCTACAGTAAACTAGATAAAGAAAATGTGGTACATATACACTGTGGAATGTTACACAGCCATAAAAATGATTATGTCCTTGGCAGCAACATGGATGGAGCTGGAGGCCATTATCTTAAGCCAACTAATGCAGGAACAGAAAACCAAATATTGCATATTCATACTTATAAGTGGGAGCTAAACATTGGGTATACGTGGACACAAAGAAGGGAACAACAGATACCAGGGCCTACTGGAGGGTGGAGGTTGGGAGGAGACAGAGGTTTGAGAAACTACCTATTGGGTATTATGTTTACTACCTGGGTAATAATATAATCTGTACACCAAACCCCTGTGACATGCAATTTACCTACATAACAAACCTGCACATGTACTCCTGAACCTAAAATAAAAGTTAAAGAAAGTAAAAGCTAAAAAAAAAAAAAAAGAAAAGAAAAAGAAAAGAAAAAAGAAATGTGGCTAGAACAACTGAGGAAATCCAATTTTGGATTCTATCAATTTTAATTAATTGACATTTAGATATAGTAGCCACATGTGGCTGGTGGATACCATATTGCATAGCACAAATGTAATAGAAGAGGGAGATAACATATAATATGCATTATTAAGAATGGGTAGAATTTCAACATGGAGAGGAGGGAAAGAACTTCCAACTAATATGTTTATGTTTTCAAAAAGACCTTTATTGTCCTCATTCAGGTGAACAACTAATAGTGGGGTTTCTGTTGCCCTGAAGAAAGCTGATTGTGAGATGGTTGGGTATTTTGGAATCATTCCCTTTGGCAAGATGAAAACTGACAGAGAGGACTCTCTTTAAAGAAACAGCAGATACCAATGTGTAACCCAAGCAATCGTTGCCTGCCTTTTGCTAGACTTGTCTAACTCCATGGAGCAAGACAGGGTCAGGACAGGAAGCCTGCCTCCCAAGGGTGAATTTTCAGGATGAAGTCTCTAGGATTTCTGCCGGCAGAATTGAGTTCATGCCATCTGTACCCCATTCCATTATGGCTGGAAAGAGCACTTGTTTGTGAATCAGGGAGAGTGGACTTTCAGTTGGACACACCCCTAATTAGGCGTGCAGCCTTAGTAAAGAGCCTCAATTTTTTCTACTCCTGGTTCACTCATTTGGAAAATAAGGATCTCTAAGTCCTTTTACTCAACTCCAAGATTATGAGAACATTCTTTTAGGCCTAAGCTAAAGAATCAGTATCTTTGACATGGGGGCTATAGGGTTCCAGTCTCAAGGTCTTCATTGATCTTTGCATCCATTATTGCTGACACTTCAGAGACATGAGAATCAAAAGGCTTGGACGCTAATACAAGTTTCTACATCTGATGTGGTCTTCAGTAAGTTATGTGAGGGCCCTACTCTGCTATCATATCTGCAATGTAAGGGAATGTAATAATTTTCCAGAGTTGTTGTATTATTAAACAGTGCAACTCCTAACAGACCATTGAGTACTAGCACGGAGATGCTCAATTAGTAATTCCTCTATCCCAACCTTCTGCCTGGGCAAGGAGGCTCAACATTATATTATTTTTTTTCCTAGATAATAAAAAGGCATTTTAAGGTTAGGGACCAAAATATCTTTCCTAAAATCTGATATGGTCTACTTGAACAGTATTCATGGAAGTCAAGCTTTTCCATCTAAAAAGACAGAGGGAAAAAAATATCTGCAAAATACCTTTCAATGTTTGCTGCGCTTGCCATGAGGAATCTGAGATTTGAAGACACATTTGTACCATTTTATCTTTTACTGTCCTGCTAGTGCGGTAGTATAACAGCATCAAAGTAACATGATACCAGAGAATGACCATTTGAAATGAGCCAGTTTCTCCAACTTACATTTCTCAGGAAACACCATTGCCTCACTTTTATACCTTGTGTGTGAGGATGGGCGGGGAAGCATTGGCCAAGGAACAGGTTCACTTTATTCTCTCGCGTTATGAGCCAACTGGGACAGAAGGGTCAATTTGAATCTCCTCTCCTTCGAAGTCAAAATGGCGCCCTCAGCTGAAAATATGCACCGCTCTTTTTATTCATGCTGCTAGCGAAATCTAGTGAAATGAGAGAAAATTGAATAAAGGTACACAGGGCAGTTACCATACTTCTGTAATTTCCCCTGAATTGCTCACAAAGTGACTATTATTCTCCTCCCATTAAACATGGGGCCATCTGGGGCATAGATATGCAAGAAAGATTACAATCTGACTGCATGGAACCTATTCTTTAACATGGATTCATGCTTTTGTATTGTGTGGAAAACAGAAAGATTTTCTGAACTTCTATGGGAGCATCCCAGCATCTTTATCTCTTTCACATCTGCCACTGCGTGGAATTGATGGTAATCGTGGTTATTATTATGGTGTCTTCCTCCACTTAAAACAAGGCCATCTGGGGTTTGTGTGGTAGGGGATGGATTAGCATTTTTTTTTCAAGTGCTCCTCTCCTTTAGTAAATATATTTTACGGAAATTATTTCAGAGAAAGGATTATGATAATAATGATTATAACACTAATAATAGGGTTATTTTGTGAGATCTCCTTTAAAAAAAAAAAAAAAAGCCTCTAGTAAGCATAATCTGCAGCAGGCAAGGCCAGGAGTTGAACACCTGGGCTGGCCTCGGGGAGCAGCCTCGAGCAGTTTCCTTGGCGTTGCAGGCTGTCTGAGCAAACCGGCGAAGAGGGCACTGACTCGGAAATCTGGCAGCAGAGGATGGTGGAGAGACCACTGGACGTGTCAAGTGGCTGGTCCAAATTCCAGCTCTGTCAGCTCCTGGCTCTTGGTCCTTGGGAGAGCTTGAAATAATCTCAATTTTCCTGTTTGTAAGAAAATAAAATAAGGAACTAGTACATTCGTTTAAGGGTTGTTGGGAGAACTAAATCAAATAATGTGTGCGAGAGCATTTCACATAGAGCTTCGTATGTAGTCTTAATAAATATTGAAGTTTAAAACTCTAGTGTCAGGCCTCTGAGCCCAAGCCTGCACATATTCATCCAGATGGGCTGAAGCAAGTGAAGAATCACAAAAGAAGTGAAAATGGCCGGTTCCTGCCTTAACTGATGACATTACCTTGTGAAATTCCTTCTCCTGGCTCATCCTGGCTCAAAAACTCCCACACTGAGCACCTTGTGACCCCCACCCCTGCCAGCCAGAGAGCAACCCACTTTGACTGTAATTTTCCTTTACCTACCCACATCCTATAAGACGGCCCCACCCCATCTCCCTTCGCTGACTCTCTTTTCAGACTCAGCCTGCCTGCACCCAGGTGAAATAAACAGCCTTGTTGCTCACACAAAGCCTGTTTGGTGGTCTCTTGACACGGACACACGTGGAATCTAGAATATTAGATAGAGTGCTTTGCAATTTCCAACTGAAGTGGGTTTTCAGTTTTCTTATTTTTGACGAATTAGCACCGCAGCAATTAATATTAAAATGGATGTGATCGCATATCTCCTTTAGGGTACACAATTAGCTTAAGCCATGTTAAATCACAAGAGACTGAGCAAATCTGAAACCTTATTTAAATTAATATTAACACGTGCCTATGAAGTGGTGATATAGAGTGATAAGGGTAGAATTTGGAGTCACGTAAAACGGGTTTGAATTGCTAACAGCTTGACCTTGAACGAGCCATTAGTTTATCTTCCCAGTGTCCTTATTTACGATGTCTCTGTTAGGAAATTATGTCACATATTTGTAAAAAGAATTAAGTTACATAATTCATCTAACGTAGAATCTGTTACACAGTAGGCACTTAATAAATGCTAGTTTTCATATATGCATGTAAATGACCAATTAAAAATATACATCGAGAGAGTGTTGTGTATGTGTCCATGTGCATGCGCTTCTCTGTCCCACTTTTATTCAGTTCTCATTTCTACCATTCCAATATAGCTTTGTCTTTTTCTCCCACTGAAATTGTGTGTCCACTGGTGTGACTGCTGTTTAATGGCTTGACGTCATGGAAGGCATAACCTGCTGTGGCATCTCAGCTCTGCCTCTTTCCAAAGGATACCATTTCCTCTGCCTTCCACTCTATTACTCTGCATCCCTATCTGAAATTTCTTCTTCTTTCTGAAATTCCGCCCCACTTTGTCATGCCCGTCTTTAAAAGGTAGATTTAAAATGGTTGTATACATGAGAAACCAGACTTTGGAGGACACTGAACTAAATAAAGGTACATTGTTTCCTAATAACATATGTTAGACTATATTTTTACTTAAGAAAATTTTCTTTTAAGATATAAACCCAAATCTGTTTCTTTATACAAATATTTATTTTCCTCTACTGTGTAGGCACATGCCTTGGATATTATAGCACTGTCTAGAATAGCATATTTTCATCTCTTTAGCAAACTTATAAAACATAAGAGCCTGGAATCGTATATTCCTGGCATCTCTTCCAAGATGAAAGGCTCTTCTCTTACTGAAGCCATGAACTCTGGATCCTGGCTTTGACATAGGTCTGATTAGACACTTCCAAGATATCTGAACTGGAAGGGGCCACGAGTGTCCTGTGGGTGTTGGGCTAGTTTCCTGCGTATCGTCCTTCACTCTTCCCAAGCTCTGCTGTGAATCTCAGGTGGGCTCACCCCTCTGGGCTACCTTTCCCAGGCTCCCAGGTGAGCTCAGTTTGGACAATGAGAAGCTCTAGTGGGACATTGGAAGGTGGGAGGAAGGGAGAAGCCAAGCTCATTCTCTCTTCCTCCTAAGATGGGAGCCCCCATAGTGACTGCATCTCCTACCAGAGATGCCCTCCATGAACAAAATTTTCACCTGGTGACACTGACCTCTGTGGTCTCACAACTACAGACCTTTCTTTCTCTCCTGCATCCTAGGCTAGGGAGTGGCTTCCTGTGCCTGATTGCTTGGTTCCCTCATCATTCCATGTTTGGATTTTTCAGCTCTCCCATTGCCTATGTAAACCGTTTCCTATATTGATCTCCTCTCTTTGAAACAGAGTGGCTTTCTTTCTTATTTGAAACTTGATTGATACAAGTGTCCTATTGTCTGGGGCTTTGCAAGCTCTTCTCCTCAGTACCATAGGGTTTTTTCAGAGCTCCTTAGGGCCTCCTGCTGACTCAAGAGGGGAAAGGGCAAAAAAGCAGCAGTGGTGCGGCCACTGTAGCTGTGCAGATACAGCAACCTGTCAGAAATGGTTCCTGCATGCAAGAAGCTCACAGTTTAGTAGAAATAACTCTCATGCATTTGTGAATCTGTGAAGTTTATGTTGGACTGAAATGTGACTACTGATCTCATTGTCTGAGGAAGGTTTTTTCTTGCTAAAGATATGAATGACTGAATCAATCAATCTATCAATCAACCAGTGGGGAAAGAGCATTGTATCAGTTGCCATGGGATTTTGCCTATGCGTCAGTAGGGATAAAATGAACAGGGAAAGAGCATTGCATGAATGAATGAAGAAATGAACAAACAAACAGAGAAAGAAGGCTGTATCAGTAGCCAAGGGTTCTTGTCTAAACTCCGCTATTAATTTGCAAGTTTCCTTTGGGAAAGTCCCTCCTCCTTCCTGGGCCTGTTTTCTCATCTATATAATGACGAGTTTTTACCAGGAAAATAGGTTTCATTGTGAATGTGAAATGTGACAGTTGATAGTAGTTTCTTGTTTACTCTAATGCGAAGGGTGTGGCTGAGGCCCTGGAGCCTTGGTGGACAAGAGTATCATGCCTGTGTGAGCCCGGGGTGGGGACACTGTATATCCTTATGGATGGGTACTGTCTAAGGGCAGACTGGTCAGATGTTCTGTTTCTCCATTTTAACTGACTAATTGGCAAATAGCCTAATCTGAGGCTTTCTCCGCATACAGAGGTGAGTGGAAATTACTGTTGCTCAGGATGAAAGAACATGATCTTTACTGAATTGCAGCATGAAGGATTCCTCCCCACTGTAACTGCCCATTTGCCTGTCTGTCTTCCGCACTAAAGTGAGAGTTTCTTGGAGATAAGGATGATTCATTGGCACTGGTAGATCCTCAATATCTAATACAGGTGTAACTTAGGCTACATAGTGGGAATTGTTCGTTAGATTTGATGTATGTGACGCAAATCGTGGAATGTATCTGCAGATAAGCCAGGGGCCAAGGCTGCACATAAATATGAAGGTCAGTATCAAGTGGCCTCTGTCTTAGCCAGTAGAGCCCAAAAAGCAGAGCTTCAGGCAGGGTGTGGATGCAGGTCACTTATTTTGGAAAGTAGAATCGGAAAAGAGTAAAATAAGAAAGGACGTAGAGGTAAACTAGGGGTGTTTACCAAGCTGATTACTGCCGGTGGTGACTGGGGATACCTGGGGGATTCCCCACAGTGCAAGGGTTGGACAAGGGTATATTTATGAACTATCTTCCATCCTCCTTTGTTTAAGGGTTGCCCCCTGGGGTATGAACTTTCTCGGAATTCTAGATTAGTCCAGGCATCAGGAAGACTGGGGAGTTGCCTTACGACTCCCACTTGGCAGTGACGGAGAAGCCCTAGGGCAGACAGCAAGAAGTGGCAAAGTGTGCACCTAAGTAGCAAAATGTGCTAAACGTGGTTTCAACAGCAATGAGGGAATTTAACAACATGGACAGAGAGAGAGGGTGAGAAGAATCACAGGAGAGGTCTGACACAAAAGCTTAAGGTGAGTCTTCTTTAGTTCTTTGGAGGTGACCGTAGGGAGTTGAGGACACCAATATCCATTTTTCTTTTGCATTTCATATCACCAGAGCTGCTGCAGCTCAAAGACGGAGTAGATGCACAGAGCCACTGGCATTGCTCTCCAAAGCTACTGTCTAGTGCCCTTGGCGATAGACCAGGAGGTCTCCTGGGGCTCAAGCTGTCTGAGCCTGGGCCACATTGCTACAGAGCTTAGATAAGACTCCATGGAGACAGGAACACCCAGGTCCATCTTTACAACTCACATGCACTCAGCTCTTCAGGACTTGAGGCTGCCTCATCTGAACTTGGGTCACCTCTATGGACTCTCATTGGCTCACTGTCATTGGCCAGCCATCCAACATCTCACAAAGCTGTTGCAATGCTGGCAGGGTGGGGTTGGTGCAAGGGCTGAGAGACAGGCCAAAGGAATCAAAACTATGAATGGGTGGGAGCAACAGGACTGTGGCTCACAGCTGTGTTGCACAACCTATATGCTGATGACAAAACCACAACATTAATTTAAAAATGGAAGAGAATGTCTGTGTGATTAAGGGAAGGGGAGAACTTCAACAATTTCCAGAGCACTAAATATGAGGCAAAGATTGGTTAATTTGATTACCTCAAAATTAAGGTTTTCTGTTCAAAATGAGAAGAGGGAAAATAATTTAAATGTCTGAAATTGGCAAGAGATTAATATCTGTATTATAAAAGGAATTCCTAACAAGCACATGAAGAAACTTTTTAGTCATTAATAATTAAATAAATAAGACATACAGAAAGCTATGACTCCAAGCCTATTAGGCTGCTGAGAAAACCACAAAGGGTGTAAAAGATGATCATATCAAAGGTTGACAGAGATGTGCAATACAGGAATATGTTCTAGGAGGATACAGGTGGGTGCGGTCACTTTGAAAACCAACCTGATAGTAATCAATCAACTTAAGTATAGATGCGTCTTACAACTCCAGAAATTCTTTCCCCACGTACACAGCCCTCAGAAATCCGTCCACATATCCATGAGAAGACTTGCACAAAGATGTTTATTGAACACAGTTAGTGATGCCAGCCAGCTGCGACTTCCTGGGAGGAGGTGGTTCAATTGTAGACAGACATTGTGGAGGAGTGAGCAGCAGTTTGGAGCACAATTTGGGTGGTTTGGTGTCCTACAATCTCGTGAGAGATCTTAAAAATGTGGTACTTAATGAAAATGTAAGAAGAACAGGGAGAAGACTGACACAGTGACAATTATTTCAATACTACCCATTTTAAAAAAGAAAGACACCCATCATATAATATTAAAATTGTTGATAAGGGGAGGTAGAAATGTATTATGAAGATAAAAGTGAATAAATAATAAAACAAGAGAATCTCGCATGACCAGTGATAATGATATACAGTAAACTGAAGAGTGTGTGTGTTTAACTCCATCATTTGCATTTCTGTGTTTGAGGTTAAAAATCAATATATAATTGTATAAAGTTCTCTACTTTTTTTGTTGGTTTTTATCTTTTAAATTTTATTTTTACTAATTTTTATTTATTGATTTTAAGAGAAAGGATCTCACTATGTTGCCCAGGCTGGTCTTGAACTCCTGGGCTCACATGATCCTCTTGCCTAGGCCTATCAAAGTGTTTAGATTACAGGCATAAGCCAATGCACCTGGCCCTATAACTCTCTATTTAACCTAACTATAATATTAAGGAGACATAAAAGGAAACTAATATATAAAATAATAAGTATATGGAGATACATAATGCTCTGACCCAAATTCCGAATTCTTTTGAATTTGACAGTTACAATTGCAGATGATACAGGAGTTGCAGAGGGCCCTCAAATATCACCAGCAGTGTCTCAGTGAGGTTGTGATTTTTCAGTTTTGTGGCTGTTGGTAAAATCCCCAATAACACAAAGCATATTCTACTTTTGAATTAAAAAGCAGTGGTGTTCTTGGAAAATTAGTAGGTATTAAAGCTGTGCAAAGAAAATTGTGTGTTTCTATTTGTAAACTATAATTGAATTCTAGATTCAAATAATTTTTGAAAGCTTTTCCACTCACATGAATATCAGGTCAGGGATGTGAAAGTTGCATAAAATAAAGAGTTTTCATGGCACATAATTGTCCCATAAATTGGAGGGCATCTGGCATCCAAACAAATGCCAATAAATCCCACCCCCAAAGGTTGTGACAAAAGGATACACCCAAGTACTGATGATTTATCCTAGGAGGGGATACAGTCTTCATTGATCTCTATTGGGAATATAAAATTCAGAGTGACTCTAGTGGAAATCCAATTTCTTTTACTCTATATGGTAAGACTTCTATAATCTTCAGGTTTTAGAATTTGACTTTATATGGTATCTTGAAAGCGAAGGTTAGAAAAAAGGTAAAATCTCTTATAAAATGATTTGTAGGAGATGAGAATTTCATTTAAATTGACCTGAATCAGGTAAGCCTTGGTGGTCTCTGGCATGCTACGATCATCGATATAACAATGGAAGCAATGAATACATGGTTATTTCCCAGGGAAAACCCCCAATCCTGGTTCAGTTGGAAATAACTCACGGCACATGAGAAAAGCTAAAATAATGATTAATTAGAACATGACTATGGGGAAGCTATGAACATGTTGTTATAATAGCAGCAATTTTTGCTTTACGTATTGAAAAGTCACATGGATTATAATAACTACTCTTGGTCTGATATTGGTTTCCTTTCATATTTTCCAAACTTTTAAAAAAGAGGATTCTATTTTCAAATGAGCTATTAGGTATATCTGTAAAATGTAAAGCAGATGAAAGATAAAATCAGTATTTTGTAATGCAAATATATTTTATAAGCTCAAATTTATAACATTTTCTTATTATAATATCAAGTAATTACAAAATGAGGCAGTTTTTGGCTTAATTGAAATCACGGTTATGGATGATAGCCCAATCTGATTGTTAGCATTTGATTTATCCTGGATTTTTGCTGCGACTGTACAAGATTAAAATATCCTGATTCATTATACATAGGTGTTGCAATTTCTTTTTAAGTTTGCCTTGCATTCTCAAGACTTAATGTATAAATCTGTTGCCAAAGCCTAAAATATAAATGATAAAATTGTCATTTAAAAATTAAACATATCATCAGCCATATGAAACTTCTCTTGTAGCCAAACCATAGTACCTGTTCTTGTAGCGAACACATAAATCTAAAAGCTAGACAGGTAGTAAAACCAACTAAACTAAACCAAACCAAACAAAGAGAGAAATCACTTAAGCCCTGAAACTAACTGCATTAGGACACATCACATAGAGGTGTGTCATATTAATATGTTCTCTTTTTTTTTGTTTTTTTTTTTTGTTTTTTTTTTTGTTTTTGAGATGGAGTCTTGCTCTGTCTCCCAGGCTGGAGTGCAGTGCAGTGGTGTGATCTCAGCTCACCAGGCAGCCTCTGCCTCCTGGGTTCCAGCATTTCTCCTGCCTCAGCCTCCCAGGTAGCTGGGATTACAGGCATGCACCACCACGCCTGGCTAATTTTTGTATTTTTATTAGAGATGGGGTTTTACCATGTTGGGCAGGCTGGTCTCGAACTCCTGACCTCAGGTGATCCACCTGCCTCAGCCTCCCAAAGTGCTAGGATTACAGGCATGAGCCACCGCGCCCGGCCCATATGTTCTTTTATTTCACAGATTGTAATGAAACTGGGGCAGGAGTATGAGTCATTCACAGGTGCCTGAGCCTTGCCTGGCACTGATGGAAGAAGACCCATAGCTGTGACAGTACCCAGTACACACTTGGATTTCAGGTAAGCACGGATCCTTGCGGAAGTTTGAGTCTTCTCAGGGTCAATGGCGACCTAGAATCTTTTTCTTCAATCATTTACCTGATATGAATTTAGATATATTCACAGAATACATGAAAAAAGATGTTCAGATCTGTTTTAAAATAGGGTATCCTAGTACTACAAATAAATGCATTGGTCTAGTATGTTAAAATCTGATGCAGAACTGCACCGTTTTAAAATTGTTAAATATGAATATTAAACATAAAATTCTGAGAGGCCATTTACACAGCTGAAAGCAATCATTTGTAGAATCTGTCCTATTTAAAAGTAACTGCATTTTTAAAGAGATAGATGTTTCTAGTTAGAAACATATTCTTAGTACCAAAGCACAGAAGAAGCTAGAAACAAACAGACTTCATGGCTATCGATGAGTTTCCACTCCCTGGCTGCCATTCCCCTGATTGTTTTGGTTCTTAATCTTCTTATGCCCTATAATGATATTCATCATCTTTTAATGTACTGAATAAGGTAGTTTTGAGGATCCAGTAATCACTTTTTGTGGGAGTGCTTTGATAAGACATTTCAAGCCTTCTCTGCCTCTTACAGATGTGTAATTTGCCTTGTAAACAAGATCTGGGCTTTGCATGCTCATTGTAAGACAGTAGGTGTCATTCTAAGATAGACATGTCAGTCCAAAAGGAAGTTTAATTATAAGACAGCCATGCTTAAGAAATCTTACAATATTTTATGACCTATTGAATTATAAAGTATTAACTACTTATAAAAATTCACCTTTTTTAATAAGTAAAAGAAGAAAAATCACTCCCACTAACCACACTCACAGACACCCAAAGTAAACAATTTGATTCATTTCCTACCCATCTTTTATTTCCTTATTTATAGCTCTACTTTTGAGCATGCTCATATTTATACTTTTAATTTCACTATTTTGTCTTAATGTTATAAACAAATATTTTCCCATATGAAACTGTAGATTTTTATAACTCCAACTTCAGAGCAAACAACAAGCTGTCTTATTTTAACCAAAGACAACATATCTGACTCCCATCTCTACCTTTACCCTTCTCCGACTGTCTCTGTCTGTTAACATAATTTTTTTAAAGTTTATAAATAAGGAATGGTGATATTTGGGAAAAGAAAACTTTCAAGAGTAGTCAGTAGGTACTTAGTACTATCTAAAATACAGGCTGAGAATTTCTGGAGCATATTAAGCCTCATTCATTGTTAGATGTATTTCAATATCCATGGATCAATGTTGTTAGTACCAAAGGCCATGTGTGTGAGCCATTAGAGTTGTAGGGGCAAGACTTCACTAGAAGGAAACATAAAAGCAAAACAACAGGACTGTCACTGGAGATAGCACAACTGGAGAGGAAGGCTGTCTCCCACAGTGGTTGTTGTGGGCTGAATTCTGTTCTCCAAAAATTCATATGTTGAAGCGCTAACAGTGCCACAGGATGTGACTGTATTTAAGAAGAGTCTTTAAAGGGGTAACTAAGGTAAAATGAGGTGATTGGGATGGTCTCTAATTCAATATGACTTGTATCCTTATAAGAAGAGGAGATCAGGACACAGACACACACAGAGGGAGGACCATGAAAAGTCCCAGGGAGGAGATGGCCCTCTAGGAGACAGAGACAGCCATCAGAATGAAATCCAACCTGATGGCACCTTGATCTTGAACTTCGACCCTCCAGAACTGTGAGACAAGAAATTTATGTTGTTTTAAGCCACCTGGTTTGTGGGACTTTGTATGTCCTAGCAAATTAATACAGTGGTTGAACACTGGGAAGCCAGAGTTTCCAGGTGGCATCTCAGCTCCATCCTTAATAGCTCTGTTCCTGACTCCATCCACCCTGCCCTCTGGTTTACCATCTGTAATTGGTGTTAAGGATACCTACACCTACTTATTGCTTGGGGTTTCATGAAGATGGAGTGAAGGTATCTAAAGTATTTAGAACCATAACCAACCTATAGTCAATGCTACGTAAGTTTCAGTTTTTGTTGTTTTACTAATATTAGTATAATAGAAATAACATGGACTTTGGCTTTGCACACGCCAAAGTTTAAATCTTAACTCTGCTACTAACTACCTATCTCTTACTGAGACTCATCTCATTTGAAAAATGAAAGAATAATTTGCTCATGTGGATGCTGGGAGAATTAAATGTGCAATGGACAGGAAGAGCTGAAGATTTCAGCACAATAAATATCGTCCCTTTACCCAGCCCTCTACCCTATGCCAAGCTGACCAACAGGGCCACATGGTTGAAGAGAGAGGTATGGATGAAAAACAAAAATTTTGCAGCTATCACAGGCATTTCTAAATGATGCGAGTCAGAAAAAACAATTGATGGAGGAAATGGTGGCTGGCCAGGACAATCCCAGCAGCTCAATGCCTGGACACCCCACTTTAGGGGTGAATAAAAGTCACACTCACCTGGATTTCTCACCCTGTTTTTCTTATCATTGGTCTCAGGATTCAACATGTATTTTTCCAACAGAAGCCCACAATTGCTCCATAGGCTAAGTGGTAACTCTGCTTCATAGCTGATTGTCCACATGAATAGCCAGTGTCACTGGAGCCCTTGTATTTAAGATTTTTTCCTACACGGTTATGATTTAAGGGTTTATTTCTCTATCTCATGACACAGCCTCTGCTTTAGATATCTTCCATGATAAGTACATAATTCTTTCTTTGTGGCCTAGAAGGAAGAAGATCGAATTACAAACAGAAGCCCTGCTGCCCAGTTGTTACTTCCTTATAACACAATTATTTCTTTTTTGTTTGTTTTTGTTTGAGATGGGATCTCACTTTGTTGCCCAGGCTGGAATGTAGTGGCACCATCATAGCTCACCGCAGCCTGGAACTCGTGGGCTCAAGCAATCTTCCCACCTTTGACTCCCAAGTTGCTGGAACCACAGGTGCATGTCATCATGCCCGGCTAATTTTTAAATTTTTTTTGGAGATGGGGTCCCACTATGTCGCCCAGGCTGGTCTCAAACTCCTGGGCTCAAACATTCCTGCCATCTTGGCCTCCCAAAATGCAGGCACAGGTCACTATACTGGCCCAATTATCTGTCATTATTCTAAAACATTTGTTGAGTACTTCACAAGTGCCAAGCTTATGCAGGCAATTTCACATGTGTGATCGCATTGAATTGTCATGACTTACTAGGACACTGTTACGATAACACATATTAGAAATACAGAGACTGACATGCAGAGAGATGTTGCTCTCCCGGGACCTGAGAACAGGTATCTGAGGAGCCAGGTGCACACCCATCCTGTCCACCTTCGGCTGCTTTATACCCATCATGTCTCACTCCTTTCATAAGACATACCTTGGCTTATCTCCCTGCTTTATCTGGCCTTAAATCTCCAGTGGAATTCCTATCAAAATGATTCACAAAGAAGTAATTTTCACCCAGTAAAAACTGCACTGAAATTTTGGGGAAATGATGTTATAACCAGACATATTTTGCTTTAATGTCCCTGCCTACAGTTTTAGTTCTGTGTTTTCTTTCTAACCAACAACCTTGGCCCTTGAGTTTCTTCAGTTTTATTACTCTGAAGTATTTGTCCACGGTCTCTCTCTGCTGGCTCCTGCTCCTCCCACCTCAAGCTTTCTCTCTCCCAAGCTGTAGTAACTTCCCTCCGTGAGGAATGTGCCCTGTCTGTTGAAATCCCTTGCCTGAGTCAATGGTGTGGATTTGCAGTCATCAGATCCCCCCAGTTGAAGATGGAATATTCTCTGGGCTCCTTCACAGGCTGCACCCAGCTTTTTGTTCTGACACGGATGTGAGTGGTAATAGCTGAGACTCAGAACATTAGTCCACACTTGGGACCCCAAGAATCAGCGGTGTGGCTTTCGGGGCAAGAGAGAAGTGCAGATAGAGTTCCAGCAGGGCCCCAACTGGCATGGTGCAGACTTTGAAAAACAGCTTCCTATCATCTTGAGGGAAAATCAATTCCTAGTGGAGTCATCTGGGGAGAACGTTTTTCAGGAACTGTTTGGAGACAGAGTCCTTTTCTGAGATCCTGACCTGGGCCCCACACAAAAGAAAACAAAATATTTTTAGGAAGAAAAGCCAAGTCTCCCCCTTCAGCCCCAGACTTCACACAGGTTCTGCTTCCCTCCAGCTTTGTGACGATGAACACAGTACGCGCCTTCTCTGATCCTCGGCTGCCTCATCTCCACGATGGGAAGAATAACAACGACAGCAATGCCAGCCTGTTACGAGCTGAACTGCACCCCACAAAGTTCATCTGCTGAAGTCCTAATCTCTAGTGTTTCAGAATATGACCATATTTGGAGACAATCAAGTCAAAATGAGGTTACTAGAGTGGGCCATGGACCAACGTGACGGTATCTTGATGAAAAGGGGTAATTTGGAAAAGGCATGCAAAAAGAAAAGAAAATACAAAGACACAGAGAGAAGACAGCCATGTACAAGCCAAGCAGAGAGTCCTGGAACAGATCTTTTCCTCACAGCCCTCAGAAGGAACCAAACTCACCCACACTTTGATCTTGGGGTTCTATCCTCTAGAACAGCGAGACAGTAAATTTCTATTGTTTACACCACCCAGTTTGTGGTTCTTCTTAGGCCAGCCCTAGCAAACTAGTGCACAGCAGCCTCAGGGGTTTTTGAAAGATTAAATGACACAACTTATGTAAAGTGCCCAGGAGTTCCACAGTGAGCTCTCAAAAATTCACTATCATCATTGTCATATTCATCACATTAGCAGTGGCATCATCTTCATTGACATTGAAAAGGAAATGCCATCTTCATTGACATGGACATTGAAAGTTATGCCCTCTGTTGAAGCCCATACCAAAACCTTCACCTGTTCCCATTTTAGAGCAGAATGTCTATATGAATGTGTGTGTGTGTGTATTGCATATTTCCATTTCATGATTGTGTGGTGGGGTAAATAGCAACTCCTTACTTCTCTTACCCATAATTGCTTCTCTTGCTCATAAAATGAGGAGTTGGGGTCTGTGTCTAGCACCTTGTAAAGATTTCTTTCCGTTCTAGCAGCAACATTCCTATAACTGAGTAATGATTGCGTAGTATTTTCTTATCAGTGTAGTACTCAGTTCTCCACTTACAGAGGCAGCAGCAAGGACATGAAATCTGGAGTGAGGAAATCAGCATTTCGGTTCTGGATCTTCTATTAAACATTTGCAGGCCTTTCGACAAGTTAATTACCTTTTCTGGACCATCTGCAAAGAGATGGATGGCGGAACAGAGCTCGAGTGATCAATAAAGTCTTTAAGAACCTATGACAAACTAAGATTCTGATGGTCACCTAATTGAGGCAATAACATTCCTTCCATCTGTGGGGAGCCCAATCTTGCTGAACAATGCAGTACATCTCTTACTGAAAAAGTTTTTTTTAATGTAGTTTAATCATCCTCCTGCCATACGATTAGCATTTTCAAGTGGATCTGAGTTAGTTGAAGCAGATGGTTTATCTTCTCTCATAGTGCTTCGACTTGGACATTATATCATTTCTACATCTAACTCCGTCCTTGCAGTGCTCAAGGAATCCTTCCAAATTTTGCGCACTGTGTTTTGACTTATTTAATGCAGACGTACTTTACCCGCAGTAAACATGATTACCAAAATACTTTAACTTGAGAGCTTCTGCTTTCCTCTCTGGTGTAATTAGTCACACTGCACTCTCTCTGCATTTAGGGGAAAAGGGAGGAAAAGAAAACACCACACACAGCATCTTACAAATGTGTCTTTACTTCTCTCCAGCTGCTGGCTCCACTCTTTTGAGTTTTCAGAGTGTCAGACCCTTGGAACAAGGGTAAAAAAGTAGAAAGTTTCCAGAGTTGTCACCTGATTACACATCTTTGAACGCAAGGGATGGAAGCTGCACGTGGGTCGGGTGAGAACTCACCAAGAGAGGAAGCTTTGAAACGGAGACGTCCCCCCCCCAAGCAATTGGCTTTTGTGCTGCTCTAAGTGTCTCAACATTGGGCCCAAATGTTTTGTCTTCATGACTTGGAAAGAGAAAAGTCCCTTTGAGTAGTAATAGCAACATGAAATCCTAGAACGTCTTACCAGTTTATAACACACCTCACTTTTCAACTTGATCTTCCCAACAGGGAGGTGGCCATGGTAGACATAACTATGCGACCTGTGGAACCAGACATATCTAGATCCCATTCAGGATCTTGGCCAAGACAAATAATACACCTTTCCTTGGGGGATGACCATGAGTTTTAGAGCTGTAAAGCTGCTAAGAGAGGGTCTTACATGAGGCAGGTTTTCAGTAAGTAGTGCCCATTATGTTTTCACATGAGGAATCTAAGGCCCAGAGCAATTTCATAAACTTGTGAACATCATTTAATATCAAACAGATTCAGGTTTCAATCTTGATTGTTTTCTTTGGATTCAGGTAGAATTTACATAGAGTGAAATGCACACATTTACAGCATACTTTTGAGCCTAACCTCTCTGGCAGCACCAAACCCTATTCCCTAGACACCTCAAGCCACAAAGACTGCAACTGTTCACCTGAGACCCAGCTCGTGTGCTGCACAAACTTGAGTGTTCCAGGGGGACACAGCATCCCTGTGGACACTCTGTGCCTCCTGCACCTGGTTCTCATGCAGTGAGCGCTTCCCTGCTCTCAAGGGGGAGAACCTCCCATTTCTGCCTGCTATTGGCCGCTCTGCAGTGGCTTCAAATACACACTCACACTCACACACGCACCACCCACCCACCCACATGCAGGTTTATTATCTGATAATAAGCTGCTCCACAATGACCACATTCCCAAAACCCAACTAATTTTTTTTAATGTTCTTTTGACTAACACTCATTTTCCAAGGGATGAGAAATTCAGAAGAAATACACACATACACACATGCACACACACACACATCTGCATAGAAATATAAAGATAGATACATGCACATTACCCGGCATTATTTGGAAAAATTGTAGCCATCCCCAACCACGAACAGATTAGGAAATTTTTTGAGTTCTGTCTTTTTTTCCAAAGATGCTGACTTTCTCGTAATTATGCCGGATAGCAAAGGAATATTCTAAGTCTCCCAAATGCTTGTAACAGAGAGAGAGTCAAGAAGTATGAGGGGGTCTTAGAGATTTCCTTAGCATTCTAAAAGCACTTATGAGTGCAGCCGATTTTCTCTTCTGCTGAATACACATTTCAAAGAAGTCATCTCATCCAGTCTCTGGCCTGCAAGTCCAGTGCTATAATTTTCCCAGAGAAAATAAGGACCCATTTGAACTGGGAGATTTCACACAGCAACAGCCAAATCACTCAAAGATTATGAGAGGTGTCATTTCACATCAGAGAAGCCAAAGGCTGAGAAGGAATGGGGGGCCTTTCAGTGCTGTCTGCCTCCGTGTGTTCTTTGTGACGACTATGACTTGAGTATGAGTTAATTAGTAACTAATGCGGTCTTACAGAAAGGAAAAGAATTCGGCCAGGTGCGGTGGCTCTCACCTGTAATCTCAGCCCCTTTGGGAGGCCAAGGAGGGCAGATCACTTGAGGTCAGAGGTTTGAGACCAGCCTGGCCCACATAGTAAAACCCTGTCTCTACTAAAACTACAAAAACTAGCCTGGCATGGTGGCACATGCCTGCAGTCCCAGCTACTCGGGAGGCTGAGGCAGGAGAATCACTTGAACCCGGGAAGTGGAGGTTGCAGTGAGCCAATATCACACCACTGCACTCCAGCCTGGGTGACAGAGCAAGACAAAAACCAAGAATTTTACTATTAATCTTTTATCTTGAGTGATGTCTGTTACACAATAGGATGTACAAGATTGACTATTTTTGGATATAGTTTTTATGACTCTAAAATTATCTTTATCCTTTACTACCCCTTCCCCAGTTGAAGAAAAAAACAACTGTGTATGCATATATACATATGTATATTTATGTCTATATATACTTGTACCTGTATTGAAGGAAGGAACAATGAGAAATCAGCATGTCTGTGATCAGCTAATTTAACCCCCTTATCCTACAGAGAAATTCACTCGGACTATTGTGGCGTAAGATGTCAGCTGTGCTGGCAGAGCTGAGCTACATGCAGCCTTGCCGAGTAACTTTCAACTTTGCTGGACTTCTTGCCTGTCCTGATAGCACCACCAATCACCTGAAACCATAGAAGTCATCTGAACTCATAGTTTTTTTTTTTTTTTTTGCTTTAATTTCAAAATCTCTCATGTTTTTATTGTCTTTTTTGCATTTCACCTGTCAATAACCAGGTTCAGGTCATGAACCTTAGTCTTCTCATTACAACTTCTGAATAATTTTTCTCTACTCCTAATTCTGTACTTTCAACCTATCCTGTACTTTATTGGTAATCCTAGAGATTATTATTTTTAATAATTATTAAATATATTAGAAATTAATATGTAATTAGAACATAAAACCTAGGCACTTATGGATAGTTTTGCTTAGGATGGGTCTAAAATCAAGAAAGTGAGTCAATTTAAGTTTAGTTTAAAAGGAATAATAAAATAAAGAATAGTATAAATAAAGTATAGCAGAAACTTAACATTTAAAATACACTGGTGGCAACAAGAACATGGAGTGTGGTGAGACAATTCTCTTGGCTGCTTGGTTCTGCCATATAAAAATTCTGGGTGAGTCACCTTGCCTCTGTGAGCCTTAGACTTGTCATTAGCAAAATGAAATAATGCTATGCACAAGAATTTATATTTATATATATATATAATACGTATACACACACTATATTATATATAATACTATACATATATGTGTATACACACATCATATTATATATAATACTATATATACACATTATATTATATACATATGTGGTGCCTTTATATCAGTTATGAATGTATTTTACTTTTTAATGGAGTGTCACCTGTCTCTGAGCCTGTTTTCACCTGGGAGATGAGGAAAATCTCCTGTAGGTTTTGACTGATTGTTGCTCCTTCTTTCTGATGTGAGCTAAGAATCTAGGACTTCAGTGGTGCTCAGATAATGAGAAGCAGGCCGGGCACAGTGACTCACACCTGTAATCCCAGCACTTTAGAAGGCCAACATGGGCAGATCGCTTGTGCTCAGGAATTTGAGACCAGCCTGGGCAACATGGCGAAACCCCATCTCTACCAAAAATACAAAAACTTAGCTGGGCGTGGCGTGGTGGTGTGTGTCTGTGGGAGGCTGAGTTGGGAGGATCCCTTGAGCCCAGGGGTTGGAGGTTGCAGTGAGCCAACTGTGCTACTACACACCAGCCAGGGGACAGAGTGAGACAAAAAGAAAAAAAGGAGAGAGAGAGAGAAGGAGAGAAAGAAAGAGAAGAGAAGAGAAGGGAAGAGAAGAGATAGAAGGGAAGGGAAGGGAATGGGAGGGAGGGAGGAAGGAAGGAAGGAAAGAAAGAAAGAAAGAAAGAAAGAAAGAAAGAAAGAAAGAAAGAAAGAAAGAAAAGAAGAGAAGACAGAAGGGAAGGGAAGGAGGGAGGGAGGAAGGAAGGAAGGAGAGAAAAAGAAAGAAAGAAAGAAAGAAAAGAAAAGAAAGAAAGAAAGACAGAAAGAAAGAGAAAGAAAGAAAGAGAAAGAAAATAAAAGAAAGGAAAAAGACTTACTTCACAGAGATTGTTGTAACCTCATCCCACAAGATGCTGCTGTGGAGGGTTCTTCTCAGGGTGCCTCAGACTTTCATTTTCCACTTTGAAACACATCTGAAGACATTTATGACAGATTCAGAACATGAAGTCCTGGCAATATTCTTAGGATGACAAGAAATTTTTTTTTCCTTAATACTCTCATAGTAGCAAGAACCACATCCACGTGAATCTCAATAGTTTCCTGCAATACGGGTAACAATATCTGGAAAGAGCACACTGGATACATATCAGCTATTCCGAACATCGGCAGCAGTATTATATAATGCACACTTCTCTCCTCATTCCACTCCATCTTCTGAATCCTTGATGACTCTTCTCACTCCCTGGGTTAGGCCTAATCTCCCTGTCTAGGCATTTAACCCAATCTGCTTTAAACACAGCCTACTTCATCAGCCATATCTCATGAAGCCCTCTACAAAAGGACCACCTGAACAGGGCCAGAACCACAGATATATGTTGTCTGAATTCATACGCATCTGTATCAAACCTGGTGACATTTGAGCGATCATGGGTGTGCTCAACTCTATCTCCTCATGCCTACTCAAATCATTCCTAGGTAATTTCCTCCTGTTTTTCCCATATCATAATTTGCTCCCTTCCTATGAGTCTTTCTCCTAGATATACAGTCCGTAGCTATTTTAAAAAGTTACTGACCCCCTAACTACAGATTTATGCCTCTACTCTCCTTGAATGCCAAATTCCTCAGAAGTCTCATGCCCATCCACTGTTTCCACTTCTACAATTTTCTCTCGAAGGATTGGCCACACACTACACCAAACAACCCTTACAAGGTGGTAAACATGGTGACATCCAATGTTCAATTGTCACTCCTCGTCCTACTTGACTTTGCAACAATATTTACTGTATTTAATATTTCTTCATTTTTAAAATATTTTTTTCTACCTGGATTCAAGATAATACAGATCGTTTGCTTTCTTCCTTCTCACTGGCCTTCCTCCTAAGTGGTCTTTGCTGGTTCCTCCTCCTTTCCCTGACTTCTGAACACTGTGTCATCCCTGGTCTTAGCACCCAGACTACTCCTGTCCTACGTACTCATGTGTGACATCCCAGGTGTAACATCATCCAGCCTTCCTCCTTTAAACACATCTCAGCACTGACAGTCCTAAATGTCTATCTCTAACAAGACCCCTTTCCTTCTGAACCACAGGTTCATATATTCAGCTACTTCTTGACATCACCTCTCTGATATGTAATAGGCACCTCAAGCATCTCAAACACAGCATGTCTGGAGTGAACTCCTCCTTGGCCCCATTCACCAAACTTGTGTGTCTCACTGTTCAGCTATCTCAGTCAATGGCAGCCCCATCCTACCATTTGTTTAGTTTCTGGCAGCATGGTTGACTCTGCTCTCTCTAATGCCCCACGTTCACTCCCTAGCAAGATTCAACTTTCAAAACACATCCAAGTCTGGGTGCAGTGGCTCACACCTGTAATCCCAGCTACTCCAGAGGCTGAGGGACAAGAATCACTTGAACTCTGGAGGCGGAGGTTGCAGTGAGCCGAGATCACACCACTGCACTCTAGCCTGGATGATGGAGTGAGATTCTGTCTCAAAAAAAGAAAAAAAATCCAATCTTGGATCGTTTGTTTCTGCTCCCCTGATACTCCTATGGTTTGGGTCACTGTCATCACTAACCTGATTATTGAAATAGCATCTCACACAGTCTCCCTCTGTACATTTCTGATTTCCTACAGTCTATGCTCACCAGCAGTCAGAATGATCCTTTTTATTTTTATTTATTTATTTATTTTGTTTATTTGTTTTGTTTTGTTGTGAGATGGAGTCTCGCTCTGTCACCCAGGCTGGAGTGCAGTGGCGTGATCTCTGCTCACTGAAATCTTCGTCTCCCACGTTCAAGCCATTCTCCTGCCTCAGCCTCCCGAGTAGTTATTTCAAAATAACTTAATATGACCATTATGTAGGTGATTAACTCAATTTAAGGAATGCTGTCTTGTTGGGAAAAAAGTCTATTACATAGTAGTCTCATAATATATTGGAAATACATGTTAAACAATGCATTTATACCTTAAGAAAAAGAAACATCACACTGCATAGCAAGAAAAAATGTATTCAAAAAGCAAAGAAAGTTTATTCAATTATTTAATTATGATGACATTAAAGTTATATAGTTATTTAAAAATCAAAATACCATCTTAACAAGCCCATCAGAAACAGGCAATCCAAAATTCCTCTTTGTGGTTAATCTAACTAAATCAGGTGTTTCCTCTTTTAATAAAACTTTCTTTGGTTTGAAGATATTTCCCTCAAGTGTAGAGGCTGATGCAACAAATAAAGAAATTTAGCCTCTGACCTCCAAACTGAAATGCAGAAAGTAAGGCGGTGTCAAGGTGTCAAGGCAGTAATTAGAAGCCACAGAAGAAGATTAACAAGGGAGACTGTGGCCGGGCATGGTGGCTCATGCCTGTAATCCCAGCACTTTGGGAGGCTGAGGCAGGTGGATCACGAAATCAGGAGTTCGAGACCAGCCTGACCAGAATGGTGAAACTCCATCTCTACTAAAAATACAAAAATTAGCCAGGTGTGGTGGCATGCACGTGTAGTCCCAGCTACTCAGGAGGCTGAGGTAGGAGAATTGCTTGAACCTGGGAGGTGGAGGTTGCAGTGAGCTGAGATTGTGCCACTTCACTCTGGCCTGGGCAACAGAGCCAGACTCCCCCTCAAAAAAAAACAAAAACAAAAAACAAAAAAGAAAACAAGGGAGATTATAAAACCACAAGTCAGCCTAGTTGAGTATTCCATATTTGTTTATTTCAACATCAACACTGTTGTGTATTAAACATTGCAATATGAAATAATGCTATGGAGATGAACAAGACACATATCTGCCCTCCGGGAGCTCATAGCTTGGTGAGATGGGAGTGTGAGCAGCTGATGATTCCCCAGCAAGCTCTCCGATGGAAGGAAATGCACACAGAGGCTGTGGATGACCGCAGCTGGGGAGTGGTGATGTCTCAGTGAAAAGGACAGCTGAAGTGAGTCCCGAGGGAATGGTGGCATTTAGGGATCAGTGTGTGCTGAGTTGTCCTCTGAAGGACATACACTATCTGTGGAACTAGGAGTGATAAGAGATGAGCCAGGAAGATTCAGGGGAAATCCCTTCAAGGGCCCTGTGGCCATACCAAGGCCTTTGGGTTTATCCTATAGCAGAGTGTGAGGCTGGGAGAACCATGTGGGTGGATGGCTAAAGGCCACCTCTCATTCTGAAAAGGCAAAGAAGACTTCTAAGAGGTTACCCTGTTTGACACATGGAAAATTTTCAGAGATCCTATGGGAGTGTAGAGACCTGAGAACAGAAAGCCACACGGCAGGATCAAGAGAGGGAGGGGAGGATTCCTAGCAGGTGATTCTCCAAGTTCTTACCTCCTCACCTCACCCTCACAGATATCCTATGAGGTGGGATTTTTTTTTTTTTTTTTTTTTTTTTTGAGACAGAGTCTTGCTCTGTCATTCACGCTGGAGTGCAGTGGTGTGATATCGGCTCACTGCAACCTCTGCCTCCCGGGTTCAAGCAGTTCTTTTGCCTCAGTCTCCTGAGTAGCTGGGATAACAGGTGTGCACCACCATACCTGGCTAATTTTTTTGTATTTTCGGTAGAGACGAGGTTTCACCATTTTGATCAGGCTGGTCTCAAACTCCTGATCCACCCGCCTCGGCCTCCCAAAGTGCTGAGATTACAGGCGTGAGCCACCATGCCCGGCCCAGGAGGGGATTTTTATTCCCATTTGACCAGTGAGAAAATCAGGACTCAAAGAGAATAAGTAACTTGTGAGAGGTGGAGATGGGATTTGGGCATGAGTCCCTCTGACCTCAGAGTCTGTACTCTTGTCTTTTATGTTAGGGGAATTTACAGCGTCTGGAAGGATCTAAGCAGCTTTGTTCCTACTGTAGACATCATGTCTCTGCCATTTAACCTCACAGAACTTTCCTTTCCATTTGAGCATGATGGTTTGGATAATGTTGAAAGAACATACTCGATTCTGTCCATGTGAAAAGGAAATAGTCAAATAATTTCCGTCAAAACCCAATCAAGGAAAAGAGAGAGAAAAAAGAGAAACACAAGTTTAATTCCAGTTTCCATTGTGCATCCCCCATAAGATCCATAAAAACCTCTTCTGCCAACAAACGCATGGTCCAGTGTCAAAGCTTAATGGGAAAAGTGAGTTCAGGTAGGCCAGGCCTGGGCATGAGAATCACATTTTCCCACTTCTCTCTCCAGGTCCAAGGCAGGAGACATTAAAGCCAACAGAACTGGCAGCAAATGACCTCTCATAGCTGAAGATGCACGCTGAAATGTACAGGGAACCACAAAAGAGCTCGGTCCATTTCCAGGACCCAAATGGAGGTGGCAGGATGGGTTTATTAGATAGACGTGGCCATCTTAGTCTTCAGAAGAGCCGTGTGGAAGTCGATTTGTTTCAGGAAGAGACACGCCGTCTGAGCATCTGCAGCAGAGCTGACCTGTGGTTCCCAGGACCATGCTGGAAGGTCAGCCTGTATTGCTACCGCCACCTACGTGTCTCAGTCACTCTAGAGAAAGTCTGAATTTTTGCTTAAAGAGTCATCTTTTCCAGGAGAATCACCTTAAGAAAACCCTCTTCAGCATTAGAATTTCTTAGGTTTAACAGAAGAAGAAAAAAGGAGAGAAAGAAAGAAGTGAGAGAGGGAGACAGACTGTGTGTGCCGAGCTACGAAATCCAAGGGTGATAAATGGAAGAAAAGTTCACGGGGTGAGAATTGGGGTGAAGGGATGATCAAATTTTGTCAAATTGCCTTTCTATGTGGAGTTTTAGGATGGAATTCAAGTAGCGTTTAGCCAGTGATGACTGAGCCAGCCACTTCCACATACGCTGCCTTAATTCCTCTTCCTCAATCCCTGTGTGGTATATAACCTTGGTTCAACACTGCAAAGGAGACAACAGAGGTTCAGAGACACTTTATAGTTCATTCAAGGGCATACTGATGATGGCAAGTATCTGTATCTGAGTCAGGCCTGAAACTTGTTCCTCCCAATTCCAAACTGGTGCATTTCCCATACCATCTGCTCTCATGATGGGACCCACCCTTGCTGCAGAGGCTCAAGGGCTAGCTCATTTCTCAACCATCTGCTCACATAGTGCCTAGGAGAAGTACTCCAATCCCTTCCCACGGGGGAGAAGACTTCTTTGTGGAAGAATAGCCCTCCAGTGTAAAGACAGTCCACTCTGCTGCAACTGGGAAGCCCTATCTGGTATCTTTCTTATCTTTGGATGGCAATGGATTTGTGGGATGGGGAGAGAATGGCAAAAGCTGGGGTGGAAAGATGAGTAGGTGATCTGTGGGGGGACTTGTGTGCCAACGGTGATCCTGTTCATCCATGAGCCACTGAAGAGCTTACAGCAGGAGTGGTACAAATCTTGATTTTTATTTATTTAAGAAAAGCCATTGTTGGCCACGAGAAGGGTGGGCCACAGGTAGGACTGCTGGCATGAGACTTGGTCACATCAGTTTATTATTGTTTCATCATCCTGTCAAGGGATTGAAGCTCCTTCTCTTTAGCAAATGGAGGGGTGAGATTTCCAGGGGAGACATTTCCCTGCCATCACCCCTTGATCTGTTTGAAAAACCAGACAGGTGAGCTTAAAAGGAACCACCTGCATATTCTTTAAAGAAAGTTCCTCTTATATTCCTCTAGAGTAGAAGCCCAAAACTCTAGTTACTTCATGGAAATGTCTTTCCTTGTGGTTTTCCAGACAGTTTTGGCTGATGCCCAGCCTTCTGAGTGGGTAAAATAATTTTCTGGCAAGTATCCGAATGATTCAGCACATCCACTGAGTTTCTAGTCAGGAGTCTGGCCCTGTCCCTGGTGATAGAGCTTCGGTTTTTGATTCTCCCCTTTTACTGGTCAGCACCAAACTCCCCCTGGTTGACACCTTAAATGCCAGTTCAAATGCTGCCTTCTGATACTTTCTTTTCAGAATCAAGGCTCAATTCCAAACAAGTTCCTGTTTAAAGAACAGACAAGAAAGAGCATATTGAGGCAAAGAGGTTAGAACTGAGATGTGGAGAGGGGAAAGAATGAAAAATAAATAAATAAAAAGAGGAGAAAGGGAGGTGAAAGAGGCTGAGATCCGGCTACCAGCCCAGACCCCAGACTTGCATGGCTGGGCGCCCAAGGACACCGCACCTGTAGACTCCGGAGGCAAATCCAAAGTGACTCTCTCCTCAAAGCATTGTGCACCCTGGATTTTCCATTCATAAATGCTAAAGTGGCCATTGCCTAGCCTGCACCTAGGATTTCAACCTGGAAATTTTCACACCCTCTGTGCATTTCCTTGAGACCCTTCCCATCATCCACATGATCTGTAGGAGCACCACGGTCTTTCAGTTCTGCCAGCTAAGCTGCTCTTGACTTCGCCTTCATCCAGATGGACTTTTTCAGAAGGCCTCCTTGGCCTGGGCAGCCGCAGCCTCCAGCATTGCTCTTTTCTCTCTGCAGCAGGAGTGATCTTTCCAGGATGTTTATCTGTATCTGTCAGGTGGCTGTTCCGCCCCTGCTTAAAATTCTCCAGCAGGACTTCAGAGTTGCCAGGGTGAAATGCAGAGCCACTGGCTCACCCTCCCTGGTCTGATCCTGTGCATGTCTTCTAAACTTATCTCTGGCACCATGGCCATGTGAAATAGTCGTTCCAGCATTTCCTTAAGCATATCTTTTTAATCTTCTTTTGCCTCCTATTCCCTCTATTTGAAATGTCACCCACACCACTTCCCCATTAATAGCTGCATTTCTGTCTTGCTAGCTCCTACACATTTGCACATCACCTGGACATTATCGGCACCTCAAAGCCTCTCCTGGCGTTGTTCCTTCCAGAGTAAGGTGCCCCTGTCGGTTCTCCCATAAAACCATGGGTTGCACTGCATGTAGCTCTCTGGACTCTGATCATTGATTTACTTTCCTTTCTCCCTTAGTCACCTTTGAGTTCCATGTGCTGTCGGCCCATCTCAAACTCATGACACAACTGTTGACACATAGATGGTAGCCAGTGCTTGTCAACTAAAGAAGAGAATGGGAAAGAAAGAAGACAAAAGTGACCAAAGGAAAAAAAAATGTAAACTCAGTGCTGATGTTAAAAAATCAAAAGATGTTGTGCTGCCTTGAGAAGGTTTTTGCACACTTAAACATGGGTCAAATATTAGAATGTCAAAAAAGGAGAGGCACACAATGTTACCAGACCCCTTTCCTCCCTGGGCTGCGTAGGAACAGTGGTAACCTCAGTCTTCACAGAGAGAGACATCTTCCTGGAATAACCTGCATGTCAGGGCGGTATGCGGTATCCTACCCACGCCTGGGTGCTGCGTTAGCCTCCCGTTTCCTGTCTGCCCACTCACATTTGATTTGACCTCTTTCTCACCAGAAAAGCTATATTCTCTCACAACATATGTTTGTTTTTTGTTTTTTAATTCTACCCATGCTTCTAAGATGCTCGCATCTCTCTTTAACATTTGTCAAAATGGCTTCACCTCATGACTTTATTTTGCAAATTCACTTATTTAGAGGCTTGTTAAAACAGACCTGCCCTTGCAATTTAGGGATGCAGCCACCAGGTGGCAGGATGGTGCTCAAACTGCAGGGTGCAGGCTTTCCCTGAATTCCTCAGGATTCAGGTTTCCAGTCAATGCAAGAAGCCCTTCTTCCGTCCCTTCAGGATCAGCCTGCTCTCTGCAGGGCGCTTCCAGGGACAAGGCCTCATGAGGACAGCCCACTCCATAAACAGGTAAATCTTGGGAGTAGAGATACTCTGGAGCAGGTCAACAATATTTACTGTGCAAATGCCAGGGATCCAGCATTTGATAAGAGCTGCAGATAAAAAAGATGCTGAAGAGGTTCTCTTAAGAGGAAATCTCATTTTAAGAGCTCACATCACCTAAAATGTTTTCCTTTAACTCAGGTGGAATGCTGCCTTGATCAAGTGCAGCCTCCTTCCCAGCTCTGCAATGCAAGCGCACCCTGGACCCTGACTTCCCCATCCTCCTTTTATGCAATCTCAAACTGATGTGTCATCGCTCCACAGTCCCTCAAGCCCCCAAGCTTCTCCCTCCTGCCTGGCTCCTTCCCTGGCCCCCAAAGAAGGCTAACAGGAGAAACTAAACTGAAATAAAGAGGCCATGGTAGCTCTGTTTCCTAAGATGTTTTGTTCTTTTTCTACCCATAAGGGAATGATTCAAAATGTCCCTCCACCTGGGTCCAACCGGTTTGCCTGAAGTTAATTCACTCACCAGCTGTTAAGGCTGCTTCTGTCCTTGGGTGAAATTTGGCTGGCTCACCCACTCTTCGGAGCTACAACTGGGCCTGGCCTCATTAGGAGCCATGTGGCCTCTGTAGCTGGCACCGTGGCTGTCCCCCGAGTCAGCCGGGATTGCATCAGCTCCTCTGATGGCCAGAAGCAGATTTCACACTTTTTCCTCTCTCGAATGTGTGCTGTCTTCTTGCTGCGTTCTGATTTAGCTTCCTATCTCTGAGACACATATTTAGCTCTCGTCTCATTTGCAGAGGTGCTGTCATGCTTTTGAACGATGTGGTCTTACTTTTCCAGCTGTTCCATGTCCCCAAACCAACATTCTTTGGGGTTACACTTGTGGGGAATTGTCTTCCAAAATACTATTTTTCTATTTCAAGTTTTGCCTAAGCATCTCCAGCAGACATTATCAACGATGTAATTTTTGGCAAACTTAAGAGCGTGATCCTGCATAACAGATGCTTAGGAGAGCACTGACAACTCACACAAGATGATTACCATTCCACTGGCTTGACCCTCCTAGGTTGAGAGCACAAGGGGGAGGGTTTTTTTGATAGAATTGATGAGACTCAAAAAGATCTGATTTTGGTCTTTTAATGTCAGTGGATACCACTCAGGATGTGTTGAACTGGGGAGGGGAGCTGGCCTGCACTAAACACATACCACACATCCAGCACTCCGTAAGGTAGGCTCAGCTATTTTCAAGGTAACCCTGTAAGCATTCTGTTATTATGCCTTTTAAAAGATGTGAAACTGAAGATCCGAGTCTAAGAAATGTTTAGCCAATGCTGCACAGATCGTAGAGATTCAAAGCAGGCTATAATTCAAGGTCTTTCTGTATCCAAAGCTTGTGCTCCTCAAAAGCAGTACAATTCCTTTCTAAATTAACTTTGATTTCTTTTTTCTGATTATGAAAGCAAAAGTTGCTAATGTAAAAAAAAATGGAAAAATACATAAAAATGTAAACAGAGACCTCAAATCACTTTTAATTCATTAACATTTTGTTATTTTTTTTCTTTCCGTACTGGTTTTTCTAGATAACTAATTAGACAGATGAGACAGACAGACAGACAGATGGCCCATAGTATCTTTAACCATTTCTCTATTGTGGTTCTAGTTACATATGTCAAACTGACTTCTAAAAATAAATGAGCAGCAATTCATAGCAGTATATGAGTATATCTATCTCGTATCAGAAGAGGCAATAATGTAGTAACTTCTATGGCCTTGGTTTCCCTTCTAAGAGAAATTGACATCTTATTCCTTTAATTACTTTACTAACCAGATTGAACAATTTTCAATTTGGTTATTTTTCGTATTTATTTCCATATTTACTTTTCAATAAAAAGTAAATTTTTTTAATTTTCCCTATTAGAGGTTAGATATTTCTTTATTCAGAATTACAGATCTCTTTTCTCATTTTATGGCAAACACATCCATGTTTGTTTTATACAGATCTATAATTCTTTCTTCCTGGCTTTAGAAATGAAAACTAACTTTTCTTACTTTGGGAAATAATGCCTAACTAACTTCATTCAGGCTAGTCTTTGGGCTAATAGGGAATTCCTACAAGTGCCAGTCTGCAAATGAAAATGAATTCTAGCCAAGTTATTATCATTTTGACCTTTAATTGCATGTGTCCTTCTTCTCCCTCCTTTGAAGACCAAATTAAAAAACAAAGCAAAACAAAACAAAACACTTGGTTTTTGTATATCTCCTAAATCTGACAAGCAATTTTTGGCTTCCTCATAAGTTTCTGTTGCTGTTATTCTCCACAGAATTTTTAAAGATATAGCATATAAGGAAAACAATTTGTGTTTGCTTTTAGACACTGTGGTTAATTTTTAAAATTTAGACATTTAAAACTCCTTAAGTAACTGATTTTTGACATTTATTTGTGTCCCACCAGTTGCTTAGAAGATTAAAACATTCTTTGGAGAAGCTCTGTATCCTTTTAAAGATTGTTAATGATATAAAATTTAATATTTATGGTTACTAGTAATCAATCAATACATATTCTTTGAGTTAATGACTGAACTATTCTTTTTTTCCCTCTTCATCTACCCAAATCTTAACCACTTTTCTAGGCTGAGGCTAAGCCCCTTGCCCACCCCTACTAGGCTATACAGAAAGTCCTCACCCTTCTTAGAAGCCATGTTGTCCTGTTAAGTCTCCCTTGACACAAAGCAAAACTCACTCCAAATATTACTAAACTTTCCATGTGTTTATATTTTATTTTTTCAACTAGCTTCATTAAGTGTGCATCCATTCAATTCAATTTATTGAATGCTTTATTAAGCTTCACTTAAATAAGATTTTGTAAAATTATGTAACTTTTACATACTTGTAAACATACACACATGATATATTTATTCCAAAAGAGATGATAAGTGGAGGAAATGGGGAGAGTGGGTGCCCTGGTGGTGTGTTTGAGTTGACTTGCACCAGCCTGCAAGAGCCTAGGGTTAAATTTTCAGCAATTTTGTAATTTGGTTATTAAACACAGTCATTATTAAAAATCAAGTGTACTATTATAACTTCTCTGTCCAACTTTGCCTTCAGTGACATCATGTTGGTAGCTTGAAATTGAGCATGGTAGAAATATTTATAAAACAGAAATTGGCAAACACTATAAAACAAAACTTGATTTAATGCTCTGTTGATTGACTAGACTTAAGAAAGTATTGCAGAAAATGTCAGTAATGCAGATTAAATCTAATAGTGTGCTGTGCATGTAGCTACTACATTGTGTATAGCAAAAGATATTGAAGAAATATTCTTCCTGTATTTGAATACCATTATCCAATTAGACAAAAAATGTTCCTCACATCATTGAACAAAGGATGGAATTCTGATATACATAGCAATGAACCGGAAACAGACTTTGATTTACTAAATATATAATAGTTTGTATGAGAATGAGAACTAGTTTAACAATAGATCACATATTGGTCTTAATGATAACAAATTTAATGATGAAAGAGCAGAAAGGGATTCAGTTTCAATTATCAAATCATAACTGAATTGTAACTATAGGTTGGCTACAGATACTGCAGCTTGGCAAAAATCAGTGAAAGTATTCTGTAAGAATTAATTGCTTATGTAAAATTTGCAAAAAGGGTATTGTGTATTTTATTATTTGTAAATTGTGTGATATACATCCTTTATATAAGTAAAGTTTATAATGACATTATATACATGTATATATATTCTAGCAATTTTTATTTGGCGAGCTTGTTGTTAAATATTTACCTGCAAATCACTGTGTGTGTTCTTCATTGTAAAATGCAATCATAGTTGATTTTGAACAAGGGAATGTAGAGCCCTAGCTACATTATAGGCATTATCTCCCCACTCTTCCTAGAGATGTATCCTCTCCTATTACTTTATAAAATATATGTAGCTTACCTTTTGTTTTCTGGGGGGTAAGGGCATTCAGAATATCCCCATCTCTGCTCTGCCTGTAAAATACCTACACATGCTTTATCTTTTTTTAATATCAAAAAGCATACAACTAACATATGCTTCTTAAAAAGACACCAGGAAAAAACACTTAAGCTTCATAACTATCAGTGAGACCCCCAAAATAGCATCTTTCAATTTTCCCTACTGCAGTTCTCTAGCTTAGAAATTCCCATACCTCCAGTGCTGACTCTGGTAACTCTCCTCTCCACTAGAAATCCCATAGTGTAGAGTCCCATTCCAAAACAAAAGATACCTAAGGAAAAAAATAAATTTAGATTTTTAAATAAATAAATCAGGACTCATGAAAGCTACTTCTCAATTTTACATACCCATAACGTTGCCTATTTTGCCCTCAAAGGAGGATGATTATTTTGTCTTCAGGAAGATGACCCTTCTGTCTGAAGCTCTTTTGCCTGTTTGTGGTATTTAATGTTGACCCCGCTGTCTACATCTCTGGGTTAAGTCATGGAGGAAGGAAGCCCTGTGTGTGGACAAGGTGCCTGGCTCTGGTGACCTTCTCCATCATCACGTGATCTCACCTATAAACACAGCATCCCAAAGAAGATGACAAATTAAAAAAAAAAAAAAGCTTATGTGAATGACCTTCAATCAAAGTCTTCCTCAAGATCTCACTTCCTCTTCTCTACTCTCAAAACCTGAGCCCTAATTTTTTCCTCTAAACCTAAAAAGATACCCAGTTTTGATTGCGAAAATGTTTCCAACACAAGTAAAATAATTCGACTTAATGGATAGAGGATGACTACTGAAATTCATTTATCTCGATTTGGTATATTTAAATACCAAGAAAGATCAAGGAATTCATATTGGCTACATATGCGCTAATGAGATAATCAGGGTTTAATGAAAACCAACAGTTATTAGCTAATCAGTTCAGCTTGGTGACTATTGGTCTGTTATGGCAGGACAAGAATAATTAAGTGATACTTAGAGGTATGAGAAGAACGTTAGTCAGAAATTGATGTGTCTACAGAAGGCTCCAAATGGCCGACGTTTAATGGTCCTCTCTACGTTGCCATGACAACTCACTTGGTAACTCGTGTATCCTCAGTTTAGGAAAACAAGGGGCAGAGTGTTCTTAGGAAGGTGCCATCCCCTTTAAGCGGACCTATAAGCATCACAGATGAACAGAACTTTAAACATTCCGCCATGAATATTCATGAAGTAAGTTGTTTTTTGTTGCCTGCCTAGTCAGCAGTCACAAAACACATGGTGTGTGTTGGCAGCATCTTGCCTAGGTAGAGGGCTAGGGACTGAGGCAATGGCAGGAACCAGGACCTGTGAGGCTGACTGACATTTCCATCTGTAGCGAAGGCTGGTAATTAACAGGAAGGAGTATGCCTGCAGCATTGCACCATCTGCTAGGGAAACGGCTCAATAAGAAAGGAACTGGATGGAATCTCAGCAGTGGCGCGATCTGGTTCCGACATGAGGCTGGGCATCTGTTAGCTGAGGAGATAGACTATTAGGAAATTCAACTGGGAATGAACAACATGGAAAGAGAGCACTCTGACCTAGCCCATAAAAGCAACTCTTCAGAAATGGTGTCTTTTTATCTTACTTACCCAAGTCTTCTGAAAATGGTTTGCTGAGGGACCATTACAGATCTGTTTGAAATAACACAATGGTTTCAAAAATGCTGTTTTATTCCAACATGAAATTCTTGAAATCAGGATACAGCTGTCATCTTTTGACAATAGAGCTAATTTCAGAGCGAGGATATGAGGTTAAATTCCTTCTTTTGTTGTTTAGATTGGGGAGCAGCGGGGAGAAACAAAAATGATCATTTAAATGCTATGCTGTTCAAAATTGAGAAGACAAAAAACCCTGGGATGCCCTGATGGAAAGTGAGCAGGTCAGAAATCACCCCAAAATTCTTACAATGTCTTCATATTTCTGTTTTGCTTTTTATATCTGACATCTGCTTCACAATGCAAATCTTCCTCACTGTGGAAAACCACACTTCTGGGCTTCAGGCATAGTCGTACTTGACTACTTTCGGCACTGTGGTTTCAGGTACCAGATCTAGAAATGGGAGTAAGTGCATGAAACAGATAGTGTCTGTTACTGTCACTGGCCCTGTTTGAGGGCAGGATGAGTAGGGAACACATTTCTGAGGCTTCCCTTTGACTTGCACCTGCCCTCGCCCCATACTCTTAGGAGGTACATAAACCCCTTCTGCAGCGGAATGCATCTTTGAGAGGAACCAACACACAGAAAACTTGATTTTTCCCATCAGCTTATGGTTGATGCCACTTTTAAGAATATAAATATGTTATTAATCTTTCAACAATCAGGAAGAAGTTATTGACTCAAACTATCTCAATCAGGTTAGAGGTTCGTGTCTATGAGCACCATTCCATTGACTGAAACTACCGACTCTCACATGAAGTCCAGCAGATGGCAGATGACTCGTGTGTGTGTGTGTGTGTGTGTTTGTGTGTGGCAGTGTTACTAAATTGGAGCCATTGAGTGATATTTACTGAGACCTCATGGTACCATATGGAATTGAAGAATATATAGGCCTTGGAATTTAAATTCCTCTAAGAAAGATGGACACAGGCTTCAGATTTAGAGCCTTTTTTTTTTCTCATTCTCTCTCCTCTTGTGAATGCTGATTATTTTGCTAATCCAGGGAAATGCTGGTGTCTGAAAGGGCTAGTGTGAAACAAATAGAAAAAAATCTTATCCTTGTCAGATATGAGAAAGATTAACTGGAAAAAACAGACATTTCATCCAGTCTTGTGTTGGTAAGGTTTAACAACCTCTCTCAGCGGAGAATGAAGAGGTCCTGATTTGTAGCATTTTCCAAATTCTATGCTGTAAATATTCTCACTGTGGCCAATGGCAAACTACCCTCATCTGATCACTGAAGGCAGATTTGGGAGAAGATGGATACAGTCAGCTCTCTGGAACTGGTGGGGGCTGGCTTGAACGCACCTCTGATTTTATTCCTGCATGCTTCATATATAACAAATTGGTAACACCAGTTTTTGTTATGTTGGTGAAAGTGGTCCTCCTTCCACATATTGAGAGCATAATAGATTTGAATATTGTTTTACTGCCAACAAAATCCATTCATATGTATTAATTCATTTGATATTCATAGCCCTAATGATATAGCCAGAAACGGAGGCTTAGTGACATGCCACAGGCCACATAATTTAGCAAGTGGAGATGTGACTACATTTCTAAGGTAGGTCTTTTCTTATTTAAGAGTTTGCTTCTAGACAGACACCTGTTCATCCCTTGGCATGGAAATGAGCAGCCAACCGGATCAATCCACGCCTTTGTCTCCCTTCCTTTGTATTTCTGTTCTGCGCTCTGTTACTTAGCTGTATTTTGACCTCAACCTTCACCCTTTACCTCATCTCAGCTGAAATACTTGAAGTTGTCTTAGAGTATGGATAGCAGTGACATGGCGGCACAACTTCACTATTTCTCCTGGCAGACTGGAGTGGCTCAGAGTGCAGCCCTCACATTGCCTTCCCTTGTCCAGCCCACAGGGCCTGGGCAACACTGGGCATCCTCAAATCAGGAACCTCGGTGCCAGGCTGTATTCTAGGGGCTCATTCAATGTTACTTATTGTAAGTTGCAACAATAAAGAATTTAAGAGTCATTAAATAAAGAATTTAAAGAGTCATTAAAAAGTGGAAAATGAGAAGTGCCATTGTGCGTAGGAAGCTGGACAACATCACAGCACTGCAGATGTAAAATGCAAACTTCATGGCTGGAACCCTCAATCAGCTATTCAGTTTTTTTAGCAAACACACCAGTATCATTGAGTAGAATTCTATGTGGCAAGTATTTTGCCACTTATAGGTGACACAGACATTAACAAAATAGTCTCTGCTCTCAAACATCTCACCTTATATTGTTCTTCCAGGGGAAATAACTCTTGACTGTAAATTCTCTAGGCAGTCATACCACTTAAAGTCACTGTAGTGAGTTAATAGTAAACCAATAATATCATTGTATCTTTGGGGAGTCACTTAAGGGTTACTTGTTGCAAAGTGAGTGCTTCAGCTTCATCATGGAGAAGACCCCCATAATTTGGGAGGTTTCCACCATGATAGGTTACACTGGAAAAATTGATGGCTCAAGATTGAAAAGAGCTCCATTAACTCCAAGGTTGCTGGAGAGCTGAAACCAACTGTCTTACATGGGCCTGTTCCCCCATGTGTGAAGATGATAACTCTGATCCAAAAAAAACCATGAATTTAAATGACTTGGTGGTTGTATGGGTGACTTTTCTCCCTCTCTCTCTCTCTCTGCCTTTTTTTTTTTTTAGATGGAGTTTCATTCTTGTTGCCCAGGCTGGAGTGCAATGGTGCGATCTCGACTCACTGCACCCTCCGCGTCCCGGATTCAAGCGATTCTCCTGCCTTAGCCTCCCGAGTAGCTGGGATTACAGGCACTTGCCACCATGCCCAGTAATTTTTGTATTTTTCATAAAGACAAGATTTCACCATGTTGGCCAGGCTGTTCTTGAATCTGAAACTATTAAACATGAGGAAATGGAACACGGGTTCAGAGATATCTCCATGATATTGACTTTAAGAAACTGATGCTCTTAGAAAATTTGGTTTCTCACCCTTTGCTTCCTTGTTCTCTGTTCTGGTTCTCAGAATCATGAGTGCTTGGAGAGCAGAACTGATCAATTCTCCTTTGAACCTTCCACTCTGCCTGCCCATATAGGGCCTGGTAGGTAGTAGCTAAGTAGTTTTTCATTATTAAATTACATGTAATTTATGGAGGCCTTTTTATTTTTTACTATTTTTTCATTACTTTCTTATTACATGAGTAATGAGCATTCATTTTAGAATAAATGCAAAATTTAAATACAAAGAAATATTTTAAAAACATCTCTGGCTTTATTCCAATAACTGATGTTGACATTTTAAAAAGATTAATATACTTGCAGAATATTTGTGTATGCTTATGTTTTATCAAAAATATTCTATATTGAACATGCCATTTAGATATTTGTCTTACTTTTTTCACCAAACTTTTTAACATGTATTTTCATGTGGTTAAATGTTCTTCTACAATATCATTTTTAAGTCTACATAGTATTGCACTACATGGTTGATCAGTTTTATTCAACTAGGCCTTTGTTACTAAACATTCTAGGTTGTTTAAAGTTTTCTCTCATTTTAGCACTTTGGGAGGCTGAGGTGGACGGATCATGAGGTCAAGAGATCAAGATCATCCTGGCCAATATGCTGAAACCCCGTCTCTACTAAAAATACAAAAATTAGTTTGGCATGGTGGCACGCGCCTGTAGTCCCAGCTACTCGGGAGGCTGAGGCGGGAGAATCACTTGAACCCGGGAGGTAGAGGTTGCAGCGAGCTGAGATAGAGCCACTGCACTCCAGCCTGGCAAAAGAGCAAGAACCCGTCTCAAAAAAAAAAAATCTTTTTTTGTAAAAGGTTTGTTGAGCATAATTTCACCTAAATTGAATAACCAAACACACATTTACTTTATGATATATTCCTAAAAGTAGAATCGATAGATTACAGGCCTTTGTCCTATTGATATCTCTCCAGAAAAGTTGTATCCTTTTGTGAAGTTATTAATCCAACAAACATTTATCGGTAGTATTATTTGGTTCTATGTTCCTATAGTGTACAAAGAGGGGGCTCAATCATTAAGAGTTATCTATGAAATTTTTCACATTTACCAACAAAGGATCTTACAATATCATTACCCTACACATTTTTTATTTAATATTGCCTTACAAAAACTCTACAGGACGTCAGAAAAACAAAGACTTATATCTAGTTCTTTTTATATCAGTCATATTGATTACTACCATACTAATTATGAGATGAAGACTATGAAATACTCAATTTTTTGCAGTGACAGCATTGTGTCTAGCCCTCTTACCTTTAACAATGTGTGGGACAGGGTGTTTTACAGGATGGCTTTCAAAAATCTTGTCTTCAATCAAGCAGTAGTTTTCACATAAACTGATGCTTCACATTCCCATCCCCAAAGATGGAAAATTCTCCCCATAGCTCCTTGGACTCCCTTTGCCTCTCAGGATCCCTGCTGTTGGCTCCCTCTTGGTGTCTGCTTGGGGTTAGAAGGTGGACAATGCTTGGATTTAAGGCGTGGCTCAATGCCCTGGATCTTGACCACTTTGTTCTGTGTTCTGTGGAAATGCAGTCAGTGATCCAGCAGATGCTAATTCTAGTAAGAGGACACCATTGTGCTGGATGATAAGCGTGAGTCCTCTTAGGGTAAACAGATCTGGCTCAGATCACAGTGGAGCCTCCTTCAATCAAGTCATCTAGAATATTTCTCAGAAACGCATCCTCCTTGGGCAGTGATGATTGGTGAGTAACTGAACTCTGCAGAGAGGAATCCTCAGAACAGTCACATTTAAAACCACTGGCTGTGCAACGCTGGGAAGTAAGAGTAAAGCTCCATCCCTGGCTGGTAGGGCGACAGATCTCCCATAGGAATAAATGATAAAATCACTGCTAGTGTTTCCAAGAAGATAACCAAGTTACATCTTCGATGGTCACTGGATTATAAAGCCCCAAGCCTGCGTTCAAAAGCTGTAAATATGCATTCTCTTCCTGCCCTACCCTTCTGGGGCCTTCAGGCAAAGTTGGAAAGGATGGGAACCAGTTAGGAAAGCAAAGGTTTGAACAGTTCTTAGCATTGGAAAGTCCCAAGGCAAACTATGGTAAGATCCCTAGCGATTTTGGGGCCTGGATTTCTGGTAGACAGCATGACATCTCACTCCATGTGATGCTCATTGTGGGTGGACAAACAGAGCTTTCTCCACAGCTGCTCAAGTGGGCAGACCTATTTTTCCCTGCCCCCCTTTTCCCTTCCCCTCTCCCTTTCTCATCTATTTTTCTGCCAGCAGGTTTCCTTCAGCATTCAATCAAGGGCAATATGTCCTCAATCAACATTTTTCATTTTTTATGCAACACTGTCCTTTAAAGCTTTTTGCAGCTGGTTGGCAACTGAATTGCTGCCAATATCCTCTGAGAGCTTCCCCCGTGGTGTGCACATCACAGCCTTCCCAGAGCTCTCCAAGTGCCCTTGAGGCAGTTTGACGTGGAGTGTGTCTAAGTTGCTCACAAGGTTATGCAGGCTCAAGGTGGACAACTTCCCAGGGCCCTCCCTGGTGGTGAGGAGAAACACAGGGAACTTGGTACTTACTAGCATGTAACTGACAAATGGAGAACAATTCATACACAAAAAAGAGAAATCTAATGTTTAATGTGGGGAACAGTAAGTCTATCAGTAAAATGATAAGGAAGCATTCTGATGGCAAAAAAGAGCTGGGCAGGGGGTCAGGGGACCTTTATGTTCTTGGCCCTGCACTAACTGGCTGTGTGGCCAGACTGACTCAGCCTCGTCATTCTCAGGTCTTAAACAGTCAGCTTATTTTTATAAGGAAAATTTAAAAATGGGATTATTAATCTGTCTCATGCTGCTAATAAAGACATACCCAAGACTGAGTAATATATAAAGGAAGAGGTTTAATGGACTCACAGTTTCACGTGGCTGGGGAGGCCTCACAATCATGGCAGAAGGCAAAGGAAGAGCAAAGGCACATCTTACATGGTAGCAGGCTAGAGAGCGTGTGCAGGGGAACTGCCCTTTATAAAACCATCAGATCTCGTGAGACTTATGTACTATCACGAGAACAGCCTGGGAAAGACCCACCCCCATGATTCAATTACCTCCCACTGGGTCACTCCATGGCACGTGGCAATTACAGGAGCAACACTTCAAGATGAGATTTGGGTGGGGACACAGCTAAACCACATCACAGGACAATATTAGACTAATTATCTCCACTTGCATTTTCTACTCCAATATTCCAAAAGTCTCTTCCTCCTGCTTAGGAGTTGTGGTGAGAGTATAAAGATTCCAGGAAGCAGCTGCTGTCCAAGGTAACACTGTGTGGATCTCTGCAGTGTTTTGAGAGGATGGAGTCCTAACTAATGAGCTGTTTAACTTCTGTGCTTCAGAAGTGCTTCTTTGGGTACTCAAAATTTTAAGCACTCTTAAAGTCCTCATTTTCTACTCAACTTTTGAGCATGAGCCCCTCTGGGAAATCAACGCAGACATGAGCCAGCACCAATGCACCTGTGCATTTTATCTGTGAGATGATTACTCTGCAGGAGGGACCATGAATCTCCCAACTATGCATTTTCTAAGTGAAGAGCTTTGGGTCCAGCAATCACCATGGAACTCAGCGTGTTTTTCCTCACTGCGATCTGTGAGTGTTTGCATCATAGCCTGACCATTAGAAGAGGATGGAGAAGACAGAGGAGAGGACTTGGCCACTGTGGGGGCCTCAGACCCAGGCTAGGCCCTCAGGTATACATTTCCTAATTTTGTGTTTGATATGGTTAGGCTTCGTGTCCCCACTCAAATCTCATCTTGAATTATAATCCCTATAATCCTCAGGTGTCAAGGGAGAGATTAGGTGGAGGTAATTGGATCATGGGGGCGGTTTTCCTCATGCTGTTCTCATCATAATGAGTGAGTTCTCACAAGATCTGATGGTTTTATAAGTATTTGGTAGTTCCTCCTGCATTCATTCTCCTTCCTGCTGCTTTTTGTAGAAGGTTCCTTGCTCTCCCTTTGCCTTCCACCATGAATGTAAGTTTCCTGAGGCCTCCTCAGCCATGCTGAACTGTAAGTCAATTACACCTCTTTCCTTTGTAAATTACCCAGCCTCAGGCAGTTCTTTATAGCAGTGTGGAAATGGACTAGTACAGTGTTCCTGGGAAAGTTGCAGTTATTTTCTCTAGGTCTCACTAAACATTTGATAAAATAGAGATATAAATGTTTCTATCTCAGAGATTTGTTGCAGAGGTTTAGTAAAATAATTTTCATCTTTACTAGGATGTTTCAGAGGTGTCTTACACATACTGTGGGAAAAAAGACCCTTAAAAACAAAAAACACAAAAACTTAACCCTATTCTACCTTAATCCATGTTTTTTCCTGGCCCAGTATTTTACCATCTTTGTACGTAAGTGAAACTGATATGAGAGTGCTGGGAAGGGAAGAGCGTGGTCCCTTTCAGTCATACAGAAGCGGCGACAGGGAGTGCTGGGTAGAGAAAGGGGGGTCCCTGGCTAGAGCTGCACCCGCATAGACCTAGGTGAGGACAGGCACTCCTGCTTTTGCACCCAAATATTGCATTTTCCAAGATCACCCTGCCTTATCACGCCCCTATCCTGTGCGTGTAAGAACCTGAGACCCTAGCGGGCGGACACACAGGCAGCCGGATGTCAAGAGGATCGGATCAGAGGAAGAAGACACAAGTGGTTGGATGTTGAGAGGACGTTAAGGGGAGCACTCTGGCCGAAGAGCACACCGGCAGACGCCAGCCCGCCATCAGGCTATTGACCAGCAGGAGGAGGCAGAGTTTGCCCAGGCCAGTCAGAAGAAAGCTGGGGCCGCCACATAACCCAACTCCAGGGGAAAACCATCTCCCTTCTGCCTCCGCCATCTGCTGAGAACTACTTCCACTCAATAAAACTTTGCACTCATTCTCCAAGCCCACATGTGATCTGATTCTTCCAGTACACCAAGGCAAGAACCCTGGACACAGAAAGTCTTCTGTCCTTGTGAGAAGGTAGAGGGTCTAACTGAGCTGGTTTACACAAGTTGCCTACAGACAGCTAAACTAAAAGAGCACTCTGTAATACATGCCCACTGGGGCTTCAGCTGTAAACATTCAACCCTAGACACTGCTGTGGGGTTGGAGCCCCACAGCCTGCCCATCTGTATGTTCCCAGAGAGGTTTTAGCAGCAGGTCATTGAAGACGCAATCCACACCCCCATTGCATGCCCTGTGAGGGGGACAAGGGAACTTCTCCTGTCTCAAAAGAAAAGGCTTAAGAATGAGCTGGTTTTAGGCTGGTGTCTCCTAGCCACCCCTATTGCTGCTGGCTGCATAAAATTGGAAAAAATTACTTACTCTCTGTATTAGGGTTCTCTAGAGAGACAGGACTAATAGGACAGATGTATATATGAAAGGAGTTTATTAAAAAGTATTGACTTACACAGTCACAAAGTGAAGTACTACAATAGGCCATCTGCAAGCTGAGGAGCAAGGAAGCCAGTCCGAGTCTCAAACCTCAGAAGCAGGGAAGCTGACAGCGCAGCCTTCAGTCTGTGGCTGAAGGCCCAAGAGCCCCTGGCAAACCACTGGTGTAAGTTCAAGAGTCCAAAAGCTGAAAAACTTGGAGTCCGATGTTTGAGGGCAGGAAGCATCCACCATAGGAGAAAGATGGAGGCTGGAAGAGTCAGCCAGTCTAGTCCTTCCACGTTCCTCTGCCTGCTTTATCCTAGCCATGCTGGCAGCTGATTAGCTGGTGCCTACCTAGATTGAGGGTGAGTCTGCCTCTTCCAGTCCACTGACTCAAATGTTAATCTCCTTTGGCAGCACCCTCACAGACACACCCAGGAAGAATACTTTGCATCCTTCAATCCAATCAAGTTGACACTGAATATTAACCATTACACTCTCTAAAATACAGTTTTTCTTATTTATAAAATGAAGATAAAATCAGTAACTGCTTTGTAAGTTCATGTTGTGTTCCAATGATAAATATGTGTACAATTTTTAGCAAAGTCCCTGATATGTTATGAATAAATACTTTTTAGCCCCTTCTACATTTTCTTCTTTTTGTTCAATCAGCTAATTGTTGAGTTTATTTGCTATTGCTAAAAGAGCAGAATTTGGTAAAAGTTTCTGGTATTTTTGTCATTTATTAAATATCTTTTCAAAAATCTCTCTGGTGCACTGTGGCATGCAAATTTGAGAAAAAAAATAGTCCATGTGGTGTCAGAGTATCTAGGTCAAAGAATTTGATCTTCAGCACACAATCCTCATCTGTAAAATAAAGATAATGCAAACTACTGCACAGGGCTGGCTGGATGAATGAGTAGGAAGCACACAAAACTCTTGGCCGCTCATGAATGCTAATGCCCTTTCCTCCTTCAGTTTATTTTCAATCTACTCTCACACATTCAAAATTCTTTTTAATAATAAGTCCAATAACTTAAATGTGCCACCAATTACTGATTGCATCTAAAGTCACCTCGGATTTACTAAGACAGATAATGTTGAGAGAATCTTGTAAGTCTTTTCTGCTGGTTGAGTAAGTAGATCACCAACGAGTACAAGACAGGAAGTGCTCCCTTTACAAGACCATCAGTTCAAGTCTGACTATATCCAACGAGTTTAAAGTTGCTTATAACTTGTAAGTTAGATATGTGTTTTAGAAAAGTTTAGGAAGTTTAATGTCAGTTTCTTACCTTTTTGTGACCTTGCACCTTGCTCCGTAGAATAGATTGAAATAAACTAAACTTGGCATTGATGGAAATAATAGTGAATTGAGAGCCAAAGTTCTAGCTAACCAACTGTGAGAACTGAAATATGTTTTAACTCTCTGATTTCCGTGTTCTCTACCCATAAATTGGACAAATAGTACCAATTCCACTTTATGTCCAGTTTTTAGTGAAGATTAATTGTACAATAGTTTAAAATTTTTAAAGTAATTTGCAAATGATATAAACCAAGTAATAATATTCAGAATTAGATGTATTTGTTTAAAATCAGAGTAAAATTAGGACACAGAGCTTCAGGAAGGAAAATTTTGGCTCATGATAAAGAAAAACTTCATAGCAAAGTTAATTGTTTGACAATAAAATTAGCTATAGTGAGCTCTGTCACTAAAAGTATTAAACATAATTAGATAACTGTTTTGGGACATTTCATTTGACCTTTCTATGAATCTTTAAATTGTGTAAGGGTCTATTAAATAATATGTATGTGATAGTAGCAATGGAAGCACATTACAATGTTTAGAAATTACATATAAAACAAAGAAATATTAATGGAAATTTAAATAAATGGAGAGATATGCCCAACGTAATATTGTGAAGATGTCATTATCTCCAAATTGGTTGATAGGTTCAACACAATCCCAGCAAAATCCTAAAAGTCTTTCCAGGGCACTCATTAACATGATTATATATTTTATAAAGAAGGGTGAAGGGCTGGAGAAGCAGGGTAGTCAAAGATGTTTTAACTGGCACTGGATTTATTCTCTCTTTGTATACAACCATTACAACCATAACATTGGAAAAACTATGTGAAGCAAACTATGTAATATTATTTCCAAGCATTATGCAATAGAAGGATCAGAATGGTGAGCTCTGCATTTTTTTCCGGCTTCCTCATTAGGACCTTCCAAGGCAGGTAGGTACTTTTCCCTACTAAGTTGCAGACAGGTGGAGCCCACAGTGGGCAGTGATGTCACTGAGCTGAAGGGGTGAAGACTGGAGTTCCAGGGTGTTAATGTGTCTGGAACTTGTGGACTAAGGTATCAAAGAAGAGAGAGCTACATATGGTGTTGGGAGTAGGGCAGAATTCTGCATGGGGGTTCACTTCAGGTCCTGATCAGGTGTAGACAAAGTATAACAAGACCGGAAAGAAATTGGCTACTCTATTGCTTACAGCTAATTTTACAGCTGTGTGTTGTGAAATAATGGAAGACATGGAGCTCCAACCTGGCCTGAGCAGAGAGACTTTGCTAGGAACCTCAGGCATTCAGTGGAGATCTTAATAAAGCCATTTCTTAAGATAGAGTTCTATACCATATTCTAAACAAAGAACCATATCCTCAAATACAGAGCATAACCAAAATAAGCTATCCCCAAAAGGATAAAACAATACTTGAATAGAAAAAAATTTAGTCACAAGATTGAAAGTAAAACAAATTTTCACCTTCCTTGAAGAAACACAACACAATCTAGATTTTTGACTATGTATCATCTACACAGTGTGCAATAAAAAGAAAAGTTACATGCCAAAAAGCAGAAAAATGAGGCTTGTATTAAGGAGAAAAAAAACAATTAATAGAACTAACCCTAAGATGAAACATCATGCTGTCACTTAAGAATCCAGAACAAGAATAATTTAAACCCCCAAAAGGCAGAAATTGTACAACAAAAAAAGATCAGTGAAATAGCAAATTAATAATTGTTTAAAATTAATAAAATCTAAAGTTGTTTTTTGAAAAACCATAATAGTAAAATTTGTAAACCTTTAACTAGACTGACCAAGAAAATAGAATACCCAAAATATAAGTTGAAATAACGCTGTAAATCCTGCAGATATTAAAAAATAATATCATATTACTTATACTTTCTGCAAATAAGTTTGACAAATTGATGAAATAGATACGTTTCTTGAAAGACTTAAATTATCAAAACTATAAAAAAAAAAGACAGAGAAAATCTGAAAATCTGAAAAACCCTGTTTCTTGCAATTAAACCTTCCCATCCAATCTCTATGCCCAGATGGTTTCACTGGTGAATTTGGTCATATGTTTAAAGAAATAGTACCAATAGCAAAATAGTCTTTTGCAGTAATTGGAGTATAGGTTACTCATCTCATTTTATGAGGTCAGGTTATTTTTAATACCAAAGCCAGACAAAGACTGTAATGAGTCTTACTTCAGCTTTTAATGTTGCGACAGCATTTAAATCCAACCTCTTGACTTTCTCTTTGTGCCCTCATTTTGACAAACTGAAAAGAAAACCTGGGTGTTTTTTCCTTTGGCACGAGATCTACATTGAAGGTCTTCCCTGCTCACCTCAGATAAATCTATCATGTACATAATAAGCCTTTCCGTAATGTCTTGGTGTGTGTGTGGCACCATCAGTCTTGACATCCAGTGATGCTTTGGGTGAGGAGTTCATCTGTTTCTGTAGGTGACTATAAAAATGGCATTACAAAGCACAATCTATAGATGAACAACTTTCATGTACATAGACATAATAACCTCAACAAAATATTAGGAAATAAAAATGAGCACTATAAAAATATACCATGGCCAAGTGAGAATTATCCCAAAAATGCAAGGTTGGCTTTACATTTGAAAATCAATTAATTCACTTCACCATATTAACAGAATAAAGAGAAAAAAATTACACTATCATCTAGTTACCAGTAGTGAATTCATACAGGTCCATGGCAAATTCAATCCTTGTCTACTCAGAGAAAAGAATTTAGCTAAGGGGCAGAAGTGGGTTTAAGGCAGAGAGAGAGACTGCAAGTTTCAGAGCAGGAGACAAGAGTTCATTACAAAGTTTTAGAGCAGGAATGAAAGGAAGCAAAGTACACTTGGAAGAGGGCCAAGTGGGTGACTTGAAAGATTCAAGTGTCTCATTCAGCACTGGACTTGGGGTTTTATATACTGGCATGGTTCTGGGGTTTGTGTTTCTACTCCCTTTTCTTCCTTGGGGCAGGCTGTCCGCATGCTTAGTGGCCTGCCAGCCCTTGGGAGGGGCTGCATGTGCAGTGTGTTTACTGAAGTTGTGTGTATGCTCACTTGAGGCAATTTTCCCTTACCAGTTGAGCATTCTTAGAGGAATATCATACACCAATTAAAATTCACCATTTTGCCTCTTAGTGTGCATGCTTGAACCCACTTACCCAACTCATGAGAGCTTATCTGGAAGCTGCTGATCACCAGCTTCAGGTATTTTCTCTCTGTTGGGAGACTGTCTTTCCCTGGCATTGGCTGTAACTAATTGTCATTTTAGAGAGATAATTTAGCAATCACCTGACCATCACTTGATGGTTGCCTGACATTCCTGGGTAGGGAAGCTCTCCTGCCCTGTTCATGTCTGCCTACCTACTTACTCAAACAATCTACAGAGATGTAAAATAATATATATTTAACAAATTCCAACATCAATTTATTATAAAAAATCCCAGAAAACTAGGAATAGAAAGGCACTGTCTCAACCTAACAAAAATTTCTAGAAATAACAATGGCAAACTGCAGCTAGAACCATTCTTAATGATGAAAGACTGAACATGTTTTCACTAAAATTGATAAAATAGCAACAATTTTATTCCCATCACGTTTATTCAACATTGCACTTGGAGTTCTAGCCCATGTACTAACACAAGAAAAGAAATTAAGGTATGCATATCAGATAGGAAAAAGTAAAAATATCTTTATTTATAATTGATATAATCATCTATGTAAAACAAAAACAAAACAACCTATGAGGAATCTCTAAGAAAGTTACTAGAACTAATCAGTTAATTCTTCAGATTACAGAAAATCTACAAGAAACTAGTAGATTTTATCTGCTGCTAGATCTAGTAAATGAATTAGTGAGAATATACAATATGGAGACAATATACAGAAATCAATTGTCATTGCAGGTATTAACAACAAATAATTGGAAACGGAATTTTAGAAAAGCAATAGCATTTACAATAGAATAAAAATATGAAATGGTTAGGGATACATTTTTAAAATTCATGCAAGTTTCATACTTTAAAACATTACTGAAGAAATTAAGAACATGTTATATTAATAGAAAGATGTACTGTATTCATCTGTCTAAAACTTCAATACGGCTCAAGTCAATTCTTACATTGAGCTACATATTCAGTGCAATCCCAGTCTAAAGCTCTTCAAAGTTTGCCTTTTTCAGACACTGAAGAGCAAATTTTAAAATTAATATGGAAATGTATATGTACATGTGGTGATGGCAATTTGACCAATGGATGAAGTAGACAACCCACATATTTATGGAAATTTATATGGAACTGGTATCTGAGATTGGGAAATAAGTATATGTTCAATATATGAAGTTGAAAAAATGATTATCCTATGAAAAGATAAAAGGAGAGATTTGCATCTTCACAAAATGAAAAAAATTTAACTCCAAATTAAACGCCATTTTAATGAAATGTTTTAAATGTTTAGAAACAATTTAAAATTAATAGTAAAATATATAGATTGATATTATTTAGATTTACTGATCTAAATCAAAGCAAAATGGCTTGCTTATTGAAAAAAGATGAATTCAGTTTATCATACTAAAATTAACTTTGTTTTTCAATATAAAGTAAAATAGTGATACGGTTTGGCTTTGTCCCCCATCCAAATCTCATGTCGAATTATAATCCCCAATGTTGGAGGAGAGGCCTATTGGGAGGTAATTGGATCATGAACAGATTGATTTAGCCCTTGCTGTTCTTGTGATGGTGAGTGAGTTCTCATAAGATATTGTTGTTTAAAAGTGTGCAGCACCTGCCCATTCTCTCTCTTCCTCCTACTCCAGGCATGTAGGATGTGCCTGCATCTCTTTCACCTTCTGCCGTGATTGCACATTTCCTGAGGCCTTCCCAGCCATGCTTCCTGTGGTGCCTGCAGAACCATGAGCCAATTCAACCTCTTTTCTTGATAAATTACCCAGTCTCAAGTAGTTCTTTATCAGTCTCAGGTAGTTCTTTATAGCAATGTAAGAATGGACCAATACAAATAGTAAAATTACAAATTACCGAATGACAGAAGGAATTTATAAAATACAAAACTAACGAAGATCAGTAGCAAGTATAGTATATAAAAGGAGCACTTCAAAATTAATAAAGCACAGATAACTTTTGACTTTTGAGGAAAATGGGCAAAAAAGATGAATAGCCATTTCATAAAAGAGAAAGTAAATGTGCCAAATATCATTAAAACTAGAGAAATGAAAATTAAAATGAAAATGGTATCTCCTTCTATTCCTATTTGTTTAGGAAAAAATTTGAAAATACCAAATATTGGAGTGATTATGGATTCACAGAATCCCCTTCAAATTGCCTGTAAATTGGAGCAACCATTTTGGAAAACAGTTTGGCATTTTCATGTAAAGTTAAACATTTGTTAACCTATGTTTTAGCAATTGTTGTCCCAGACACATACTCAAGAGAAACTTTTCCATATGAACTACAGAATACACATGTAAGGATATTCATTTAGGTACTATTCACAATAGCACAAGCCCGGATAGAACTCATGAACAGAAAGTGCAGAGCATCAATAAATTCTGGTATATTCACACAGTGAAATACAGTAAGGCATTATGGATCAATCTAAGCAAAATAATATTCAGTGCAAAAAATAAGTTTCGAAGGATTACATCTGTCATAATGCCCTTTTATAAAGTTAAACAACAACCATGATTTTTAAAACAATGCATTGTAGCAGTACTTAGAGATGCAATAGATTGACATCAAAAGGAAGGAAGGGAGGAAGGAAAGGAAAGAAGGACAAAAGAAAAGAAAGATTAACCTGAGATGCAAGTAGATAATTACCTAATGATGAAGACAAGGGAATGGGATGGGGCCATATAATTAAATGGAGGTTATTGGTTAGGTTCTAATGTTTTGTTTTGGCTAATGGAGGATTAGATGTATTTTAAATTATTCGAATAAACAAAACAAGTAAACAAGAGCCATGCGTGAGCCAATGAGGATGCCATTAATCAATAACTTCAAGTAATTCTGCTCCATGCCTCTGAGAACCAGAAAAAAAATTAAATAAAAATAAGAGGACAATACCATTTAAAAATATTTACAAAAAAAGTTCATTTCTCTAATAAAAAATAAGCTTACTGTTTTTTTCCAAAATTTTCACCTACATCAAAGTTTTTCTTTGCAATATTTTAATTATGCTGCATCTACACATTTGTATATAATGTTTTCATTCAATTTCATTTCAGAAGATTATAGTTTTGGGGGTTTATTTATTCTTACTATTTTTGATGCTTCTAAGGCAGAAAGTAAATTAGGAAGGTTTCCATATTCCTAAGTGCCTGAAAGACTTGTTGCCAAGCAGTGACATAAAGCCTTTGCAGCTCAATGATGGTGTGGTTTTCAGATTTGTGCTTCGGACACGATAGCCATGAAATAATGGAATTCCATCTGTGACCTACAGTTTAGTGTTTTTGCTTTCTTGCCGAAGGCATCTAACTAGTCATGGTAACTTGCCTGTTTTCTTCTTTGGTAGACTGGACATGGTGAGTGAGCCATTTTTGGGTGTCTTGTTGATTCTTTCTCATTCTTCTGACACAGAATGTGTTTTGTATAACCTCAAACACACCAAACTGCAGAAGAATCTGTACCTGTATTTCCTCCTACAGGAAATGATCGTCACCATCACCACCGCCACTTCTGTCTGGCTCTTTCTCTCCCTCAAACTTTCATCTCTGCCAAAATGGTGTCTTCAGAAGTCTGACCCTGACCACCCTCTCTCAATTTGTTCCACCCTCCTTTCTTGCTCCCACATGACCTGTTCTATCCTCTTGAAATATTTCTAACATACAAGCCTCTGAATTGTTTGTTTAGCCTTTTTGTCCCTCTTGACTTGAAGCTCCATGAAGGCAGAGCCACAGGTATCCTGTTCTCTCTAGCCTTCTCAGGCTTGCAGGGGCCACTTCACTTGCCCATTGTAGGCTGTCAGTCAATAGTTGAATTACTGTGGACAAAGAGCATGTCAGCTGGCTTGGAAACTGTCTGGCATTAGTTTGATAACTGTGGTCATCTGTAGCCTGAATAGAACAACTCCCCTGATTCTTGTTAATGAGAAGAATGACTCTGGGTCACTGTGGTTGCCTCTCGTGCCTTTGCTTGCATGGATTTTGATGGGAGCAATCAACTTGAAATCCATAAGAAAACTCATGTTTTTCAATCCAGTCCCATAGCATTATTTATTTTTCTTTTTTAAAAGCTTTTATTTAAACACTGAATTTTTTACAACAGTATTTAGAATACAGTTCATCTGTATGTAGCTAGCAGGTTTTGAAATGGGGTTAACTTTTATCTCACACACAGACACAGATACACACACACACACACAGAAATACACACACACAAGCATTTGGAAATGGATAAAGTTTTTCTTGCGTTTATTTTAACACAGCCGAGAACATATTTCTCCTCGTCTTTGAGTAGGTGAAGGGCCTTCTTCATTTTTGAGGGGGTCTAAGCAAATTTGGTTTCATTAAGTAATCGTGTCTTTTCATCCGTGTGACTCTGATCTCTGTCACATTTTTCTCTCCTTTTTGACCATGCATATTCCTTATCTTGCCTACATTCTAGCAGTATCCTTTTAGCAGAGATTTTGTAAATTCTGCTATTTTCATTGCATGATCCTTTTTGGATATAAGTATTTTATTGAGGTGTCAGAGATCCTATGTATCTGCTTTGCTCTTGGGTAGAAAGAGTTGTATTCAGATCTGCATTTGATTCCAAAGACTGTGTTCATTCTGCAAAAATCTCCGTGGAGGGAAAAATCAAGTTTATCTGGATTGCTGCTGAACCACCAACAATGTGCACAGTGCCTGGCTTGCAGTGGAAGATATAAATAATGTTAGACGAAGTAAAGATTAAGAAAATCGTTCCTGCCTATCCGTGAGAGGGAAGAGGGCCATGCTTGAGAGTAGGCCAAGCCCCACAGAGGGGGACATGGGTGCTCCTTCTGATCGGAACTCAGCCAGGTGTGGTTTTCAGATTTCTGCTTAGGACACCATAGCCATGAAATAATGGAATTCCATCTGTGACCTACATTTCCATGCTTCCGCTTTCTTGGCAAAGGCATCTGACTAGCAATGGTAACTTGTCTGTTTTCTTCCTTGGTAGATATCTCTGAGAGCTGCCATCTGAGGACTGTTATTGAGTTCTGCACTTAAGGTTTCAAATCTAAAAGTCACAAGCTCATTATAGACATATTTATTCCCTACAAGTGTTTTTTGGACCTAAACAGATGGTTTGGACACCACCCAGGCTAGTTTAGTCAGATCTTTTTTATATCCAAACAATATTTTATTATCATGACGAAATTGTAGAGCACAACAAATAATGTAAATGCTATTTATTGGCACTTACAAAATTTCCGTTTCAAAAAGTCACCAGAATTAAATTCTTCCAAGCATGCAAATATCGACTACTTTTTCTTAATTTGTCTCAGTGAATATAAAAATTAATAACTTGTTGAGATATGTCTAAGTTAACAGATTATATCTTTCTAGCACTGGTGACATCATTTATATTGTTCATTTATTCATTCAATCTATAAATAATTATTGAGAGTTCATTATATGAACACTGTGTTAGACACACTAAAAAGGATACAAATGCAATTCACACCACCGTTCTTTCATCAAAGACTACTAAAGAGAGTTGGAGAGAGAAGCCATATTTGTGCATGGCTAAGATACAAAACATAAAGTGTATAAAGACCATCAAGAGAGGTATGAAGAAGCGGGTGTTGCGGTATGGAGAGAAAGTAATACAATCATTACCATCCAGGAACAGCATCTCACACCTGTGCTCCCAGTACTTTGGAAAGCTGAGGCGGGAGAATCGCTTGAGCTTAGGAGTTCAAGACTAGCCTGGGAAACATGGGGAGACCCCTGACTCTACAAAAAATAAAAAAATTAGGTGGACATGGTGGCACATGCCAGTAGTCCAAGCTACTCGAGAGGCTGGGGTGGGAAGATAGGTTGAGCTTGGGAGGTTGAGCCTGTAGTGAGCTGTATTCGTGCCACTGCATTCTAGTCTGAGTGACAAAGTAAGACCTGTCTCAAAAAAAAAAAAAAAAAAAAAGTATTACCAAGGTCTGGACCTCTGCTGAGCCAATAATCAGAAGAGCTCTTAATCCCTACAAGTCTTTGAAGAGCGCTTAGATCTCACTTTGAATAAAACATATCATCAAACCTTAATATTAATGAAAAGATGTAAATAAGGAAGTGCAGACAATTCAAAGCATCCATTCATCTATTTAATAGTATTTCCCCTCCCAAATGTTAAGAGCTCAACTCCATGCCAAGTCAGTCACAGGGCACTGTAACACCATTTCCAAAGTATATTTGAAAGCAATTTGCAGCTGGAGATGGAGAATGTGTTGTCAAAAATATTGACAGTATTTTATTTCTCCTCCTTAGTTAGACTCAATATGGGGTTTTTAAGTTTTTGATGACTTGTGCTTTTGCAGAGAAGAAAGGAATCTTGGAGGTAACCATGGCGATGTGGGTCTCTTACCACTAACCTTCAGGGTATCTTTCCTGCGGCATCAAGAGAACACAATGCCTTGTGGAATGAGAGAGAAATCAGCACATTCCCTATTTAAAGTAAACATAATTCTGACTTTTTTTCAATGCTAAGAATCCATGAAATGAGCTGCTTCCAAAAAGTCGCCGTGGTGAATGTCACATGTCACCCTCTCCCGTGTAGATCTGGAAAAGGCATCCATCCATCCCATGGTCCATGTGCTGTGGCCGCCTTCCAGTGCTCCCCCCTGCACTTCACACCTCTAACCCTGAGTCAGTGCAGCCCTCTACTGATTCAAGCTGTTATCTTGGTTTGTGGAGACAATCTGTTTGAAAATATGCAGTTTCAGCTTCTACGCAGTTCATAAATGGAGCCACTTTCGCTAGCTCTCCCCAGACCTTATTCAGAGTATTGTTTCTTGCCAATGTATCTCTGGATATGTGCACTACTGGAAACATTTCTCTCTTTCTTATTTTTTTTCTTTTTAAGCCTTTGCCCTTTCAAAAAAGGTCTCCCTAAAATCAAAACAAAACAAAAAATACAGATATGAGCAAAAGCTTAATGTCTATGAGGCTCACTCCCTAATTTTCCATCTGTTGTATTTTCAGTTAAAGTGTTCGTGAAACTGGGGAAATGTTTATTTTCATAGCAAATACAGCTTTGGGGTAAAAATAATAGGGACAGTGTTCTCAAATTCTGTAATACGTCTTAGATTAACATACTTCTTTGCTTCACAGGATAAAGCATAATTGAAAATTTTCTTCTTTTTAAAAATTACCTTTAAGGGCTAGGAGAGGTGGCTGATAGGGTTTGGCTATGTCCCCACCAAAATCGCAACTTGAATTGTATCTCCCGAAATTCCCATGTGTTATGGGAGGGAACCAGGGGGAGGTAATTGAATCATGGGAGCTGCTGTTTCTCATGATAGTGAATTAAGTCTTACAAGATTTGATGGGTTTATTGGGAGTTTCTGCTTTAGCTTCTTCCTTATTTTTTCTTGCCACCACCATGTAAGAAGTGCCTTTAGCCTTCCACCACGATTCTGAGGCCTCCCCAGGCATGTGGAACTGTAGTTCCAATTAAACCTCTTTTTCTTCCCTGTCTCAGGTATGTCTTTATCAGCAGCGTAAAAACAGACTAATACAGAAAATTTGTATGAGTAGAGTGGGGCGTTGCTGAAAAGATACCCAAAAATGTGGAAGTTACTTTGGAACTGGGTAACAGGCAGAGATTGGAACAGTTTGAAGTGCTCAGAAGAAGACAGGAAAATGGGAAAGTTTGCAAACTCCTAGAGACTTGTTGAATGGCTTTGCCCAAAATGCTGATAATGATAAGGACAATAAGATCCAGGCTGAGGTGGTCTCAGATAGAGATGAAGAACTTGTTGGGAACTGGAGTAAAAGTGACTCTTGCTATGTTTTAGCAAAGAGACTGGTGGCATTTTGTCCCTGCCCTAGAGATTTGTGGAACTTTGAACTTGAGAGAGATGATTTAGGGTATCTGGCAGAATAAATTTCTAAGCAGCAAAGCATTCAAAAAGCTACTAGGGTGCTGTTAAAGGCATTCAGCTTTATAAGGGAAGCAAACCATAAAAGTCTGGAAAATTTGCAGCATGACAATGTGATAGAAAATTCCATTTACTGAGGAGAAATCCAAGTGGCTGCAGAAATTATATAAATTACAAGGAGCCAAATGTTAATCCCTAAGACCGTGGGGTAAATGTCTCCAGAGCATGTCAGAGGTCTTCATGGCAGCCCCTCCCAACACAGGACTAGAGCCCCAGGAAGAAAAAGTGGTTTTGTGAGCCAGGCCCAGGGTCCCCAAGCTGTGTTCAGCCTAGGGACTTGGTGTCCTGCATCCCAGCTGCTCCAACCATGGCTGAAAGGGCCCAATGTAGAGGTCAGGCCAGGGCTTTAGATGACGCTAGCTCCAAGCCTTGGCAGCTTCCATCTGGTGTTGAGCCTGCAGGTTCACAGAAGTCAAGAATTGAAGTTTGGGAACCTCTGCCTAGATTTCAGAAGATGTATGGAAATGGCTGGAGGCAGAAGTTTGCTGCAGGGGAGAGGCTCTCATGGTGAACCAATGCTAGGGCAGTGCAGAAGGGAAATGTGGGGTCGGAACCCCCACACAGAATCCCTACTGGGGCACTGCCTAGTGGAGCTGTGAAAAGAGGGCCACCATCCTCCAGACCCCAGAATGGTAGATCCACCAACAGCTTGCACTGTGCTCCTGCAAAAGCTGCAGACACTCAATGCTAGCCTGTGAAAGCAGCCAGGAGGGAGGCTGTACCCTGCAAAGCCACAGGGGTGGAGCTGCCCAAGACCATGGGAACCCACCTCTTGCATCATCATGACCTGGATGTGAGACATGGAGTGTAAGGAGATCATTTTGGAGTTTTAAGGTTTGAATGCCCCACTGGATTTTAGACCTGAATGGGCCCTATAACCCCTTTGTTTTGGACAATTTTTAACATTTGGAATGGTTGAATTTTTACCTAATGTCTGTACTCCCATTGTATCTAGGAAATAACTAACTTGCTTTTGATTTTACAGGCTCATAGGTGGAAGGGACTTGCCTTGTCTCAGATGAGACTTTGGACTGTGGACTTTTGAGTTAATGCTGAAATGAGTTAAGACTTTGGGGACTGTTGGGAAGGCATGATTAGTTTTGAAATGTGAGGACATAAGTCTTGGGGGGGCCAGGGGTGGAATGATCTGGTTAGGTTGTGTCCCCACCCAAATCTCATCTTTAATTTTACCTCCCAGAATTCCCATGTGTTGTGGGAGGGACCCAGTGGGAGGTAATTGAATCATGGGGGCTGGTCTTTACTGTGCTATTCTCATGACAGTGAATACGTCTCAGAAGATCTGATGGGCTTATCAGGGGTTTCTGCTTTAGCTCCTTCCTTATTTTCTTTTGCCCCCACCATGTAAGAAGTGACTTTTCCTCCTGCCATGATTCTGAGGCCTTCCCAACCATGTGGAATGGTAAGTCCAATTAAACCTGTTTTTCTTCCCAGTCTCAGGTATGTCTTTATCAGCAGTGTGAAAATGGACTAATACAGTGTCTCACACTTGTGATCTCAGCACTTTGGGAGGTGGATTGCTTGAGCCTAGGAGTTGAAGACCAGCCTGGGCAACATGGCAAAACCCCATATCTACAAAAAAATACAAAAAATAGCTAGACTTGGTGGCATGTGCTGGTATTCCCAGCTACTGAGGAGGCTGAGGCTGAAGGTTCACTTGTGCCTGGGAGGTCAAGACTGCAATGAGCCAAGATGACCCCATGGAACTTAGCCTAGGTGACAGAGACAGAGACCTTGCCTCAAAAAACTAATTACCTTTAAGATTGTTAGTTTAGCTCTTTGCTGTAAAGGGGAGCCAGTGATCACTGCAAACCTGCCGTTAGCTCTTATATGAGCCCTTTGGCTGGAAGCCAAATTTGACACCAGGCAGATTAACAAACAAGAGAAAAGTATAACAATTTTATTAGTTTTCTATGTACCTGGGGATCTTCACAAGAGAGTGAAGTTTGAATAAGTGGCCAAAGCAAGATGCTTTTATACTTTTTAGTCAAAGAACAATGTATTTGAGAAGAAATGATAAGACAAAGGGGATCTGGGTAGGGGCAGTAAATTTCTAGGGGAATCATGGGGAGATGTATGGATGTGTGTAAAACTAGCAGCAGATAAGGGTTACATCAGGAAGTGGATTTATTCAGGTTTGTTGTAGCCCCCAATTCCAAGTCCCTGGTGATGAGGGTGATTTTCTCACCCTGGTACAGGGAGGGTGCCCCTCCCAGAGTCATCTTTATGGCTTGCTGAATGCAGAAAGAAACAGGTCTGCTAGCCCTATCTGAAACTACAATTTCTCGGATGTTTTCAACTGACAATAATCATGCTTCATGTAATCATATGCTAATCTGGCATAATTTGAGATGGCACATCCTTCAATCCTTCAGCTGCCTTACTTTCTGATGTCACACAGCTCATTGATTTTCAAAGATCACTGTAAAAGTGATTGTAAAACTTCATTCTAAAATGTAACCTTTACGAAGCTAAAATGAGCATCACCAAACCATGAAGTGCACTGCTGTGTGAAGAGGGAAAGAACCCATGCTTGTGTGATGCACACTCGGTTTCATTCTTTAAACAAAGTGCAGAAAAATGAAAAGTACTGATTAGCAAAAATGGTTTCATTTTCCAATGATTTTAAGATCTATCATACCTAAGAAAAACTTCTTACTCCTATGAAATTGGCAGCTCTTTGTGGCTGTTCAGAAAAAAATAATAATAGGAGTATGTCAGTAGCCAATTTATCTTCCAAGCATGTGAACATTAATCTATTCCTGAGTAAATGCCCTTGGCAAGATTGTATTATTTCAAGGGCATTAATGGTAAAAGAAAGATGATTTGATTCCTACATTTCTCAGTTTTCCTTGAAAGTCTGTAACAATGCTAAATACTAGTACATACTTAAGAAATTGACTCTACACTAACTGAGTATTACCTTCTAGTTTTTCTGTAGAATTTCTTCTGTTTTCCCCTCTCTGTTGAGAAATATAACCATAAAGTCCTTAATAAGAGCTATGGCTGATATTTGCCTCTGTTCTTAGCATGGAGGCCAGTGACAGGCACACCCAAGTCCTCTGTGTTTCTCCACGTGTATGATTCTGATATGGTTTGGCTGTATCCCCACCCAAATCTTAAATTGAATTGAATTTCCATGTATTGTGGGAAGGACCCAGAGGGAGGTAATTGAATCATGGGGGCCAGTCTTTCCCATGCTATTCTCATGATAGTGAATTAAGTCTCACAAGACCTCATAGGTTTATCAGAGGTTTCTGCTTTTGCTTCTTCTTCATTTTCTCTTGCCCCCCCACCACACAGGAAGTGCCCTTCACATCCCACCATGATTCTGAGGCCTCGCCAGCCATGAGGAATTGTAAGTTCAATTAAACCTCTTTTTCTTCCCCGTCTCGGGTATGTCTTTACCAGCAGAGTAAAAATGGACTAATACCGTATATTGGTACCAGTACATTGGGGCATTGCTGAGAAGATATCCAAAAATGTGGAAATGACTTTGGAACTAGGTAACTGGCAGAGGCTGGAACAGTTTGGAGGACTTAGAAGAAGACAGGAAAATGTGGGAAAGTTTGCAACTTCCTACAGACTTGTTGAATGGCTTTGCCCAAAATGTGGATGATGATATGGACAATAAGATCCAGGCTGATGTGGTCTCAGATGGAGATGAGAAACTTGTTGGGAACCGGAGTAACGATGACTCTTGTTATGTTTTAGCAAAGAGACTGGTGACATTTTGCTCCTGTCCTGGAGATCTGTGGAACTTTGAACTTGAGAAAGATGATTTGGGATATCTGGCAGAAGAAATTTCTAAGCAGCAAGAGGTGACTTGGGTGCTGTTAAAGGCATTTGGTTTTATAAGGGAAGCAGAGCATAAAAGTTTGGAAATTTGCAGTATGACTATGAAATATAAAAAAGAAACTAGTTTTCTGGGGACAAGTTCGAGCTGGCTGAAGAAATCTGCATAAGTAGCAAGGAGCCTAATGTTAATCTCCAAGACCATGAGGTAAATATCTCCAGGCCATATCAGAGACCATCATGGCAGCCTCTCCCATCACAGGCCTGGAGGCCCAGGAGGAAAAAGTGGTTTCATGGGCCAGGCTTCTTGTGCTGTGTGCAGCCTAGAGACTTGGTGCCCTGTGTCACAGCCACTCCAGCCATGGCTGAAAGGGGCCAATGTACAGCTTGGGCTGTGGCTTCAGAGGGTGGAAGCCCCAAGCCTTGGCATCTCCCACATGGCGTTGAGCCTGCCAGTACACAGAAGTCAAGAATTGAGGTTTGGGAATCTCCACCTAGATTTCACAAGATGTATGGAAACGTCTGAATGCCCAGGCAAAAGTTTGCTGCAGGGGTGGGGCCCTCATGGAGAACCTCTGCTAGGGCAGTGTGGAAGGAAAATGTGGGGTCAGAGCCCCCACACAGAGTCCCTACTGGGCCACTGCCTAGTGGAGCTGTGAGAAGAGAGCCACCGTCCTCCAGACCCCAGAATTGTAGATCCACCGACAGCTTGCACCATGCACCTGGAAAAGCCACAGACACCCAACACCAGCCCGGGAAAGAAGCTGGGAGGGAGGCTCTACCCTGAAAAGCCACAAGGGCTGAGCTGCCCAAGACCATGGTAACCCACCTCCTGCATCAGCGTGACCTGGATGTGATACATGGAGCTAAAGTTGATCATTTTGGAGCTTTAAGATTTGACTGCCCTGCTTGATTACAGACTTGCATGGGCTCTGTAATCCCTTTGTTTTGGCCAATTTCTCCCATTTGGAATGGCTGTATTTACCCAATACCTGTACTCCATTTGTGTCTAGGAAGTAATTAGCTTGCTTTCGATTTTAGATGCACATAGGCAGAATGTACTTGCCTTGTCTCAGATGAGACTTTGGACTGTGGACTTTTAGGTTAATGCTGAAATGAGTTAAGACTTTGGGGGACTTTTGGGAAGGCCTGATTGGTTTTGAATTGTGAGGACATGAGATTTGGGTGGACCAGGGCAGAATGATATGGTTTGGCTGTGTCCCCACCCAAATCTCAACTTCAATTATATCTCTCACAATTCCCACATGTTGTGGGAGGGACCCACGGGAGGTAACTGAATCATGGGGATTATGATTCAATTAAGAGTGAATTAAGTTTCACAAGATCTGATGGATTTATCAGGGGTTTACACTTTTGCTTCTTCCAAATTTTCTCTTGCTGCTGCCATGTAAGAAGTGCCTTTTTCTCCTGCCATGATTGTGAGTCTTTCCTAGCCATGTAGGGCCATAAGCCGAATTCACCCTCTTTTTCTTCCCAGTCTTGTGTGTGCCTTTAACAGCAGCATGAGAATGGACTAACACAGGCTCCATGCCTCCAAACAGCATCATGTGTTGGATATTCTTATGACCACACTCAGTTCTAATGATTTTCTAGAAAGAGTCATAAATTCTGAAAAGCTGTCCTTCTCATGCTTACAATTCATTAGCGTGAAAGGATACCAATTAAAATAAGCCAATAGAAAAGGAGCATAAGTTGAAATCTAGGAGAGAACACACATGAGCTTCCAGTTGTCTTCTCACAGTGGAGTTGTATGGATGGCACTTAATTTTCCCAGAAATTATGTGTGACAACACTTGCGAAGTTGTCAACCAGGGAAGCTCCCTTGAGCCTTGGTATGCAGGGTTTTTACTGGGGGTCATTCATGTAGGTAAGCAATGCCAATAACTAACCTTAGCTACTCACCCCCAGACTCTCTGGAAGCCAAATTGACACAGCATGACCAAAAGCCACCACTTACAAAGCATATACAAATAAGCATTCACCATAAACTCCACTGTTAGCAAAAACTATCTGGCATGGCCCCAATCATAGGTACACAAAGAAACTCTTATCAGTGAGTTTATTTCAAAGGCTCAAGGCAACTGCTGGAAGCTACTCAAGGGCCAGTCTTGAAGACCTTTGGAATGTGGAAGGTTTGGGCAACCCAGGGCTGCCACGTTAACCCTTACTACACTTATTAGATGTCTGGATCTTTAAAGTCTCTTTTCTAGTTACTAATTCTGGCATTCAAGGGAAGAATACAGACTGAAAAATCAACCTGAAATTGGGAGAAAGTATGTCTCTTTTAAATCAAGGTAATGATGTTACTTAATGTTGATTTTGATGATGAAGATGGTATCAGGGCAAATTTAGGAGTGATATAATAATTAGAAACAAACAAACTAAAATAGTTACACAGTTTTTAGTACCATTTCTACCTTATCATTTCTGTGATTTGAGGAAAATTCTCCAGTTCTCAAATCTTTCCTTTTCTAATCTACAAAATAGATCCAACAAAGATGCTTTAAGAATTAAGTCAAATAATGTAAACAAAAACATTGTGTTTTTGGTAGGCTTGGTAGGCTACGTTCTCCAAAAAGTGTTCAGATTAAGACGACAACATCATTGAAAGGAAGAGAAAATCATTGAGAGAGAGAACAAGTTAATAGCATTTAGTCTATCATAAAATTTCACATTCTGGTACATATAGAAAATGATTATCTGTTTACAGCACCCTGGAGTAAGGAGAGCCTACAGGTAGAATTGGACAAAGGATCTGGAGTTGTGGATGTACTAGGTCTCTGCCCTGCCGTATCCTACCTGGCCTATTAGAAAGCTAAAGGGATCAATTTCTTGTCATATATGTTACCAATCATTGACAATTGAGTGAGAAGCTCTGCATTAGACAGCTGAGAGATTTATCGGACCTAGAAGTGATGTATAGGGTCAATTTGGGAAGGTGAGAGAGATTATATCATAGCATAAACAACTTGTTTGATTCAGCAACTTCTATTTATTCTGTTGTCCACAAGAAGGCAACTGTGTTCTGATGTCTTCTTCATAGTTTAGGGAGAGGAAAACAAGAGGGAAGCAGAATGGGAAAATTGAGGTACAGTATGGATATGAGTTGAAATGGACAGATAGATGGACAGCTCCATTTAAAAATTGTCATGAAAGATTAGGGGATCAGACAGTTTAGTTTGTTGATTTCCTTTTTTACCCCCTAAACATTGCTGCTGGCAATCTGTAGAAATCTAAGATGAGATAGTTAACTTCTGTTAGACAAAGTCAGTTTGTTTGTCGTTGTTTTTTAATTAATGAGTTGAGCCATATTAGTATTTATCAACTCTTGCTACACGTTAGAATCACTAACAGAGCTTAAAAAACAATGCACAATAAAAACAAACAACAAAAACAAAAGATGAAATTAGGGCCCCATCTTTATCCCCAGAAATTCTGATTTAATTAATTAGAGATGAGCCGTGGGATGGGACTTTGGAAAGTTTGCCAAGCCATTCTAATATCTGGCTACTGAGCTAGTAAATCAGAGTCATTTTACTCTATTATCACTAAGAGAATTTGTAGCAATAATGACAAATGACACAAAAGAAACAATAAAAAGGAATGCAAATGCTAACCTTTGAGTGACTGACAAAGTTATGAGGGCTTTTCAACATTCTGAGGACAATTTCAATATAATTTTGGAAGATAGTGAAAGGGAGAAAGTCTTCATGGAAAAGGAGGCATTGGAGCTTTGTAGTAGATGCAGGGATTCAGCAATATGTCTATGGAGAATATATCAATATAAAGACTTGTGTCTCATACCTATGGAGATCAACTATCTCAGTTCACCTGGGACTACCCTGGTTTAATAACAGAAATTCTCACATTTCAGGAAACACTTCTTCCCTGGGTAAACTGATATGATTTGTCATCCAATGCACACAATTTTACCTTTTCAAAACTGGATATAACTTTTGGCTAAACTGATGCAGGTGTAGGAGCAACAAGGAACACACTCACAACCAGCGGCTCTTTAATTGGCAGCTGTTTAGAGCTGTCTTAAAACTAACCAATGGATTTCTTAAACGTAATAAATACATAGATGAATAAATGCAGAGAGAAAGAAAGAACGAGAGCTCTCCATGTAGTTGGTTTTTACAGTCTGAATTGATTACTGTCTCTAAGCTATAGATGAATTAATGCCAGTGACTGCACTAAAATTTTACCTGACTATTTAAGAAGCAATCACATATCTATGTATCTCTGAAGGTCCTGCCTGTGCCTCTGCTGCACACTGAGGCTTTCTTGGTGAATAATCTTTTTATGGTTTCTTGAGTAGAGATTACAAAAGGTTTGGAAGACCACTAAATACTTAGCGGTATGACTGAGGCAAGCACAAAAAAGCAGGAGGCGGGGGAGGAAATCCTTCCTTTTCATTCTACAGAAGGAAATCAGAAATTACACTGACTTTAGTGCGTCCTGAATGTTGGGAGGCATCCCTGCAGCACCTCTGTGAGCCATATTCTGTGCTGTGGGCTTCTTCTGCCTACCCTTTGGCAGTCCCCGTGGATATGTGCTCTTCATCTCCAGATAGTGTCCATTCGTCCAAAATAAAAAATATTTATATTCAGCCTGGGCGCAGTGGCTCACGCCTGTAATCCCAGCACTTTGGGAGGCCAAGGCGGATGGATCTTGAGGCCAGGAGTTCAAGATCAACCTGGCCAACATGGTGAAGCCGCATCTTTACTAAAAATACAAAAATTAGCTGGGTGTAGTGGCAGGCGCCTGTAGTCCCTGCTACTCGGGAGGCTGAGGCAGAGAATGCTTGAACCTGGGAGGCAGAGGTTGCAGTGAGCCGAGATCGCACCACTGCACCCCAGCCTGGGTGGCAGAGTGAGACTCTGTCTCAAAAAAAGAAATTTATATTAAATAAAATTATTGATCCTGAATCAAGGATTTATCTACTGTATGCAGCTCAGGGATTTATCCACTGTAAAATCCAACAAAGCCTTTACATTATTTTGTACTCTTTTTGACTGGTGACAATATGTAGCTGTATTTTTGAATAGACCACAAGTAATCAGAACTTCATGGGTACTTTGAATAGTGTCAGTGCAGAAGCAGCCACTTTTGTGGAGACTGTAAGCAAGTGTGTTACGCAGCTTTTGCTGGGTTTGTTGTGTTAAACAACAACAACGACATCCATCAGTGATGTATACATACACAAAAAGTTGTATTTTATGCTCTGGTTGTCTAATGGCCACTGTGGTTTGCCTGTAGTTCCACTCTGCCTGTCTTTTCACTGGGGGACCCAGGCTCAAGGAGAAGCCTCATAGGAGGCACAGCCTTCTCTTGGCAGAGACAAAGTACGAGAGAACTGGCAGTCACGCAAAAAGGATTTACGCTACTCCTTTGGTGAGAACCATGAGCCTTGGCTCACTTTCCATTTGCCACAGGAGGTCATATGGCCACGTGCCCCATGAGTAGGGCAGGGACACCTCTTCCCCCACACAGGAGGTGCTGCAAGTCACACAGTAAGGAGCTGGGACCCAAACATCGTCTCACAGGAAGAACAAGAGAATAATCAGAAACAATAGTGCAATCCATCACAGAAAGCTCTTTCACCTGCCTCAGCCTATGCCTCTTGCTGTGAAGTGTGGATTATAAACCCCACTTGGTATGGTGGTTGTGAGAATTAAGTCATATCTGCATGGATGGCATCTAGGAATGATGGCTGGCTCCTAGAATATTGTGCAAAATGCACATGCCCTTTCTCTTTCAGGAGATTTTCTGACGCATTTAGGGGCTCATAAGTTATCATGAATGTTGGGAAACACCTAGGTAAGAGGACCACTCAGCAATTGATGAGTGAAATACTGATTACCTGAAAGAGATAACAGTGAATGTGCGGTGCAGAGCAAGAGTGGCTGGGGTCGGAGGCTTCATAGCTCCAGGGTTTTCGGCAGACCAAATTGACAGTATCCTAGGAATTCAACTAGAGTGGCTCCCTGAAAGCTACTAAAGACATTGCTCAGAAGGATTAGAGGATCTGTTGAGTTCTACCTTCTAAATTGGACACGTTACTGAAGCTGGCCAAGCCTCAGTTTCTTCGCCTGTAAAAAGGGAATAATTATGCCCACTGTGACGGGTGATAAGGAAGATCACAGATCATGTAAGTATACCACCAACATATTATGGTACTCAACAAAATAATTATTGTTAAAAATAAGACTCAGGTCTGGAAGCAATTTAGCACTTTATTCTCAATGCGTCCTGGGTGTGGGACCAAGAAACTCTGGCTAGAATGGTATTGGCAAAACTTTTGAACTGATTTCCAAATGGTTCTTAGAAATCCTGCTCAGTGTACTTAGCTAACTAAAAGATTCCAGAAGCCATGTCTTTTAACCCATTCATTTTGCAGAATAAGAAAATTGAGACTCGGATGACAGAAGTCGTTTTCCACATTTTATGTGGCTAAATGGTAAAAAGAATTGGAAAAACTAGAACACAGATATCCTTAGCTGGTGCTGTGTCCACCCTGTGGCTGTTCTCCATCAACCTGGTCTATGTTCCCCATCAACCTGATCTAAAGAGGCTTGCAACGTAAGAAGGGGAAGAGAACTCTGTGAGATGACTTGAAGATGTTTAAAGCAGTCTTAACTCAGCAAAACATTTGGGAAAAATATTTTTTTATTTTGGGCGAATGGACACTATCTGGAGATGAAGAGCACACACACACGGGGACTGCTGAAAATACCAGGGAAGGCAGAAGAAGCCCACAGCACAGAATATGGCTCACAAAGGGTGCTGCACGGATGCCTCCCAACATTTAGGACACACTAAAGTCAGTGTAATTTCTGATTTTCTTCTGTAGAACGAAAAAGAGGGATTCTTCCCCCCCCCCTTTTTTTTGCTTGCCTCAGTCATACCACTAATTATTTAGTGGTCTTTCAAACCTTTTGTAATCTCTACTCGAGAAAGCCCTGAAAGATATTAATTCTTAGCCATGTGCCTCATAAATGAAGGCCATTCTGCTATACTTAATGACAAGGCTGAGGCAGCAAGATGTCATTTGCTTTTTTCTCGGTTTTTAAATTGCTTTCTAAATGAACTACAGCTGTGAGGGCCAGGTGCTGTGATCCCTTTAGAAAGATCAGGAAATGATGAAATCCAAAATTTCAAAGTGTGATGGATGTCAGCTCCCGATTTGGTGTGTGTGAGGTCACCCCGTGCACCTGGTGCCATCTCCACAACAGAATTACTTTTCTGTGGAGAAAAAAAAAAAGGACAGCGAGCGAGGGAGAGGGAGAGAGAGATGCACATGTCTAATGCGAGTGCAACAATAAGAGAAACAGTTTATAATTATCTCTTTGTTTGCTCCTCATCTAGATGGAAATGGTGAAATGTGCGGCCTCCCCACCCCCACCCCTTCCCCATTATAGGTGTCGTTGCTGTATTAAATGCAAGATTTTTGTGGATCACAGAGTTGGTGTGGTGGCAACTCAGAAGCCACTATGAAGCAAATGACATGTTATAGTGATGGGTGAGGGATTGAGAGGGATTGAGAGAAATTGAGAGAGAGAGAGAGATATCATTAAGAGTCTTTTTTCACTTAATTAATTAAAACCAGCACTCTTCCTACCAAGAGCACTGTTTGCTCTGGGTAGCCTCGGCTGAATCTGAAACTCAGTGGGTGCTATCTTTGAAAGTGGACAGCTGGGGTCAGCCATCCCCCCGGGCCCCAAGGAGAGTAAAGACTGCTTCACACCCAACTCGAGCATTACTAGTTACTCATTCTTCTTGCCCAGCTTGAGACTCTAGGTGAAACCTGTTTATGAGACCTTGTTCTTGCAGTCATCCAACAGAGGAAATAAGGAATGATTGTGCTTATTATCTCTAAGCACTGACCCCCCCAGGATGTGTATTTGTCAGAGCTGGTTGGCTGCCATGTCAACCCCATTTTCTCTGGGACGTCTGCCCAGTCTGCCCCCAGGAGGAGTGGGGACTCCTTGAACTCCCATAGCCCTTCTGCTCAGAATCGCTGCTGGGGCGTTGAACTTGACTGCCTCATGGGCAGATGGCACAGGCCAAAGCATGGGGCAGGGCTGGGGTTGGCTCTCGACCCTAATCTCACTATGTGCTCTTGGGAGAGTTGTTTAGCCCTCTTGAGTCTTAATTCCTCTCTTCTCTAAAATGGGGACAGAAATAGCACATGTTTTGGTGAGGACTCACTGAACACTGCATATGTAAAGCACCCAGTATAATGCTTTGCACAAAGTTAATGATATAGAAACATTAATCTCTGCAATATCAATGTCTCTTATTCTCTGCACTTAATGCTGTAAAGAGGAGCAGAAAGCACAAGATAATTAAGACACAGGAGACAACATGCGACTTCTAGTTCCTGCATTTTCGGAATATCCAGCATTACTTTGCTACCGTAGCCTCTGTGGGCCTTAGTTTCCACATCTGTACAATGGAGTCAATATTCAACTTCATTTATCCTTACAAGGGCAGAATGAGATAATTGATGTCAAAGTTCTTTGCCTTTTGTGAAGAGAGAAATGACGGGCTGAAGGAAGTTGACAGGAACTTGGTGTAATCCCCCAAATGAATGGTGACTATTCCCTTTCCTTTCACAGCATCTAGCTGATGTCTGGATCTATTTCCTCCATCAATACTCATGACCACCCCACACATAATTATGAGAATTAGGCAGAGCTAAGTGTGCCCTGGGGAGGTGTGACAGTGGAGAGCATGAAGAAGAAGATACAGCTCTAATGGATGTCAAAGACCTAGGATAGAGCATGATCCCAGCCAAAAGGTAAAGCTCTCAAAACCTAAATAGAGGAACCAAATAGTGATTCCTCATTTGAGTGGTTTCAGACAAAATAAAATAAAATGTTATCATAAAGCTGTAGCCTGAATGAGAGGAAATTGAGATGTATTTGAATAGCGGAAGGTCTAAATATCTCAACTGCTCCTTTGAGAAGGCTTTGTGTTCAATAGCCATAAATGTAGAATTATGTCCTGTGTCATATCCAGAGCTATCCCTGTGGCGTTCCAGATTCCAGAGAAGAGGTCTGGAGATACGAGGCTCGCCTCCACCCCCCACAAGATGACATCATGTGGTTGTTACCGATGATGTCATCAGGGAAATGGGCTACAGTGGACATTCTGAATTTGGGAAGAGGCTTGTGCTAAGGAGGTAGCTGTGCCGCACTACCACTCATCCCAGAGTTGAACCACGATGCTTGGAAGAATCAGAAGCAATGAATCAACCAGTGGGAGGCAGAACCTGTCCCCTGAGCTCCAGCCCCATGTTTCCTCTGGACATTGTACCCTTCACCTCAGCATTCCCAAAACTGATGTCATTGTTTCTCCAAGACCATCCTCTCCAGATCTGTTAGACCATCTTCAGTTCCAACCACTTTCTACTTCAATGAGCACCTCCCCTCCCTTTATCAGAACTCAGGCCCCGGTTCAGAACACAGTTTAAAAGGGTGATCTTCAAGTTAATTAATGTTTAAACATACTTATTCTCTTCCTTCTCTTCCATATACCAAATAGTCAGACCGAGACCACTGTCTCCATGGCAGAAAGCAGAGTTGCTCCAGTACCACATGGAGGCATGGCTGCCGAGTCACTGATTTGAGAAGTGCTGAGTTTGCCTCCTATGTGGCCACCCCCTTTTTCTTCTACACTGATTAAAGGTGACAAAGTGACCCTGGCTGAGGATGGAACTCACGATTTGATTTTTGAATCCTAGATGAAAAGACAGATAGAAATGGTCTTTAAAATTTGCGAGCACGTTTATGCTTCTTACCAGGTAGAGGCCTATATTTATCTCTCATGCAGACTGTTTTTTGTTCTGGGAAAATCACCCAAAGGACCGTTAGATATGCAAATGTAGATCAAAAACCCTCTTCTGGAATAGATTTAAACTGCTGTGAATAACAATTTGGAAGTTTCTCCTCATAAGGGACAAAGCTACATTTCTATGGGTTACCTTCTATTAAAAAACGAACAAATGAACAAACAAAAAAACCTTTTTTTCCAGATCCAGGTTAAGATGCACCTTTAAAAAACATCGCTAATTTTAGAAGAGGAGTGTGTGTGTGTGTGTTAATGTTCAAATACATGATCTTGGAAAATCAGGAGTAGTGGACCCCAAAGCTTGCTTAGAAGATGTGAATACCTGAAGAGGAGAGCTTAGCAAGGAGGCTGGGCATGGGTGGGCACTGTTGACCCTAAGAGGCTGGGCATGGATGGGCACTGTTGAACCTAAGAGGCTGGGCATGGATGGGCACTGTTGAATCTAAGAGGCTGGGCATGGATGGGCACTGTTGAACCTAAGAGGCTGGGCATGGATGGGCACTGTTGAACCTAAGAGGCTGGGCATGGATCGGCACTGTTGACCCTGAGGCTGGGCATGGATGGGCATTGTTGAACCTAAGAGGCTGGGCATGGGTGGGCACTGTTGAACCTAAGAGGCTGGGCATGGATGGGCACTGTTGAACCTAAGAGGCTGGGCATGGATGGGCACTGTTGAACCTAAGAGGCTGGGCATGGAGGGGCACTGTTGAACCTAGATTTGGAGACCAAGCCATAGTGCTCTTGCAATTTCTAAGTCTTTGGGGTATTCTTTGGGGGTAAATAATTTCCCTAACCCCATCGTTCATGCAAGTGGTTTCAGGTTTACCTTGTGCTGCTTTTCTCAGTGTCTGCTCATATCAGTCATATTGGTCAAAACTCCCTTTAAAATTGAGATGCCCAGAAGTGAATATGCAGCCTAGCCAGTACAGAGGGGAACTCAACTATGGTTGCTTTATTTATTTATTTATTTATTTTTACTTTTTTAGACAGAGTCTTGTTCTGTCACCAGACTGGAATGCAGTGGCACAATCTCAGCTCACTGCAACCTCCTCCTCCCAGGTTCAAGCGATTCACCTGCCTCAGCCTCTCAAGTAGCTGGGATTACAGGCTCCCACCACCATGCCCAGCTAATTTTTTGTATTTTTAGTAGAGACAATGTTGGCCAATGTTCACCATGTTGGCCATCATGGTCTCGATCTCTTGACCTTGTAATCGGCCTGCCTTGGCCTCCCAAAGTGCTGGGATTACAGGCGTGAGCCACCGTGCCTGGCTGGTAGTTTTATTTTTTAAGAAGCTATGCCTCTATCAATGTAGCCTAAGAAGACATTCTCCTTCTTGGGTACCACATTGCAATGTTGACTCACGCTCAACTGACTAAATTTATGACAGATTAAACTCTTAAATATAGTCTTCACATTTCAGAGCTTAAGTTGCTTTCTTAGAATCCAGTATAAGAACAAATTTCCCACCCATATTAAACTTAACTTTGTTAGATTACTTCCATCTGTTTTGATCTTTTTATGACCCATAGCAGGGCTTGAGGACACAGCTCTGTCATCAAAGAATTTTATCTAGGTTGGCATTGATCTATCAATCAGCATCATTTGGGGCAGAACCCTTCATCCAGTGATAAATCCTTCTGGGTTTACCATCACCCAGATGTATCCCTGTATTTAGACCAAAATGTCACTAGAGGTCTTGCAAAGGTCCTTGTTGAAATTCAGATCTATCCTCTTATTTTCTGAAATACCTGTTTAAAACCCTAACGCAATTAGAAATACAGTAATCCTTACATACATATGTGAAACTTAGTCTCTGGGTATAATGTCTACTCCATGAAGGCTCATATACACATGTGAGCTTACTTGGGATTTCCAGCAACTCCATGAAGAGAAGTAAGACATCCCCACCCTCCCCCATTTCTATTTTACATGTGAGAAAGTTGAGAATCACATTGATCAGTTTTGACCAGAATCAGAATCATGGACTCACACACGGTTCACCTCTGGTCCCTTTTTGGTGTATCTAATTGGGATTGGACCCTTTACCTACACTCCAGCCCAAACTTTCACAAGCCATGGGCCAATCATCAACTTGGCCTTTTCTAAACAGTCCCACAAAAATACCCAGAATTGTAGTATTCCAGTGCTGTCAGCCCCCGAGGGTTCACCTCACTCAGCCTCTACTACACTCCAGAAATCCCTACTACAACTCTTCAGGACAGGGTCAGCCCCCTCTGAATTTACACTGACTCTGGAAGGGGGCTCGTGTTTTCAGGAGGCTGTCCAATTCACAAGTCTGGCCTGTTGGCAGCGCCTCCTTCCACAACAGACAGGGCAGTGGGCTCTTCTACCTTCTCTTGGGTTCTGATTCTTTCCCTGATAACTGCCCAGATTATGTCTTCTTGATTTTTAGGTATTTAAAAAATTGCTTTCACCTCTCTTCTCCAGACAACACAGTCCCAAATTATCTAACCAAGCCACCAGTGGACCAGTTCTCAAGCCACCTCTCAGCTCTCCCCCTTCCTCTCAGTGAGCTCCAGCTTTTCAGCATCGTAAAATGTGACACCCATCATTAAACAGAAGGCTCCAGATGTGCTTTGACTGGCACAGAATTATTTTATCTTTTGTTCTGGTCCATATTGCTCCCTAATGTTGTTTACTGCTTTTTCTGTAATTGTTATTTCATACTGGAGATACTTCTGATCTTGAAATCCCTAAAGCCAGGGACGCTTTTTTTTCCCTTCATGGAGCTAACAGCTCTGGTTTCCCCTGATCTGTATGCCTGTACTATTGATTGCTGGGTCTTCAATGCTGGCTTTCATATTTGTCCTTGTTAGATTTTATCCCTAGGTTTGCCTCATAATTCAATCTACTGAACTCTCTGAACTTCAGTACATTTGCTCTTTAATATTTATGTGTCTGATTAACATATCTTTTATATTTCAGCAAAATTCTGGATAAAAATACAGAAATGAGTCCTTGAGGCCATGTTATCTTTCCTGTTATTCATTGTTTCCTTTCACTACTGTTACGTATCCCTATATCTTTTGATGCAGGACATAAACGAGATTTATACCAGTCAGGACTGTTTAAGACACCTTGGGGGATAGGGAAAAACTCTAAGAGCTTAGTTTCTAATTGATGAAACAACTCTAGCACAATTAAAGGCAACCAGTAGAGAAAAATTAGGTAAGACCTTGTTTTAAATAGGCTTCAAACATTTTAAAGACTTAGAGGAGAGGATCAAAAGAACCAGGCGGAGATTTTTTAAATTTTTTTTTGAAGAATAGGTAGAATTTGAACTTAGATTTACATATAATTCAAATACAATGTATTATGTATTAGAAGAAAATTAAGTACTCAGTGCCAACTGCTGCAGAGATAGGAATATGGCTCTAGTAAAATTAGTGTAAGTTTGATATGGTTTGGCTCTGTGTCCCCACCCAAATATCATCTTGTAGCTCCTGTAATTCCCATGTGTTGTGGGAGGAACCTGGTGGGAGATAATTGAAACATGAGGGTGGGTCTTTCCTGTGCTGTTCTTGTGATGGTGAATAAACCTCATGACATCTGATGGCTTTCAAAACGAGAGTTTGCCTACACAAGCTCTCTCTTTGCCTGCCACCAACCACTTACGATGTGACTTGCTCCCCCTTGCCTTCCATCATGATTGCCTTCCCAAGCCATGTAGAGCTATGAGTTTTGCATCATACCTCTTTCCTTTGTAAATTTCCTAGTCCCAGGTATGTCTTTATCAGCAGCATGAAAACAGACTAATACGAAGTTTAAAGAGACGGCTACAAGTCAATAACATATGGGAGAGTGCAGAATCAAGAGCCAGGCAGAGAGGGGACAGCATTTGAGTCTTAAGGATCTAACTTCATACACTTGTTCATTCATTCACTTAGCAAATATTTGTAGAGTTCCTGCTATATGGCAGGCATTGTTTTAGGATGCAGCAAGGCATGAAACAGACAAAATTCATGCCTGACTGGAGTTTATAGAAATGTACCAGGAAAGAGAAAAAGGAAAATCTATATTTGGTAGGAGAGTGAAAGTACTAAGGAGGAATATGGAGCAGGGGAGGAAGACAGAAGATGTTAGAGTAGGAAGGAGTACTTGAATTTCATTTCAGATACGGTGCCCACGGGAGGCCTTGCTAGGAAGCTGAAGAAGTGGGTGAGGTGTGAGTCATCATATTCCACAGGAAGTACAATTCAGGCAGAGGGAATAGTGAATGTCAAAGCTTTAAGAAGGTAGAATGCCTGTAGTATCTGAGGAATAGCAGGAAGGCCAATGTGGTTGGAATGCATACAGCAGAAACACAGATGGGGGAAAGTGACAGTACTGGAGAGGTAGCAGGTTGGTGGGTGTAGATCAGATTAGCCTTATGGGTCATTTTAAGAACTTTGACTTTCATTCTACATAAGAAGAGGAGGCATTTCAGGATTTTGAAGCTACAAATAGAATGATATAACATTTTAATGAAATTAGTCTGGTCATTAGGCAAGAAAGGGCAGAAGCAGGAAGATCACTTTGGGTAGGAGGCAGTGGGTTTATCGGCTAGTTATTGCTGCATAACAAACCACCCAAAAACTCACTGGCATAAAATAATAAGCATTCACTATTACTGGACAAGTCAATATGCATTCACTATTACTGTACAAATCAATGGCATAGTTCTTGCTCAGTTGTGCTCACGCAGGGGTCTACTGTTAGCTGTAGGTCTGGTGAGCACCTCTGCTAATCTTGGGAGTGGTTCTCACATGTTTGCTGGTTTATTAGGCATAGGCTGGTCTAGAATGGTCTCCACTGGGATAATTGGGTTCTCCTCCAGCAGGCTAAGCTGGGCTTATCCACATGCAATGGCAGGATTTCCAAAACGAAAAAAGTGGAGTAAAGCTTAGGCTCAGAATTGGCAATTATCTACATTTTAAACAAGGTGCAGTCATGGTTTGGGTCCGCATGTGTGTCGCGGGGTACAATTTACCTCTTAATTGGAACAAATGCAAAGAAACATTGCATAGTTGATGGTTACAGAGAGAGTTTAAGATTGTGGTCATTTTTGTAATCATTTAACACAGGGGATATCCAAGTGAGAGATGAGAGTGGTTTTGATAAGAGTAGAATCAGTGGGATGATGAAAGTTATTGGATTCTAGGCATAATTGGAATATAATGGATTCAAATATGAGAATGAGTGTGATGGAGAGAGGACTCTAGGACAACGTTCAAGTTTGGGGCCTGCAGAACTAGAAAGACAGAGTTGCCATTTACTGAGATGAAGAAAGAAGAGAGGAGTAGTTGGGAAGGACAATTGGGAGTTCAGCTTTGTACACATCAAGTTTGAGAAGCTTATTACATGCCCAAGAGAAACTTCCAGTGGGAAGTCGACGATGTGAATGGAATTCAGTAGTCGGGGGATGGGGTGGCGTCTGCTGATAAGCTTGGGAGGCATTGCATATAGGGTTTAATGCTGCAGCGTTTGAGGAGATCACCAAGGTAGTGATGTTGATAAAAATGTGAAGAGATACAAAAGTGAAATTCTGGGCTCTCCTACCAGAAATGAGAAGGAACGAGCACAGGAGACAGAATTAGAGACCACAGCGCAGAGCAGCTAGAGATGAACAAGCAGATTGTGCTTGATGAGGCTGGAGTGCAACGTCTGGAGGGAGCAGAAGATGAAGCTAACAGAATAGATTGAGACCATCAGCAGAGCCTTGCATTCCTCTGCATCTCTAGGAAAATGGATTTTGTTGGAGGAAAAACAGTATGATGTTTTAAGCACAACAGGCTTTTTTCCTGTCCTTACAGACTGATGAAAGAGACACAGATTTAAAACCCCAAAGTCATCTCGGGGGGTTTTCCCCACTGGGAGGCTTCCACATGCCTTTTGAACCCTAGTTATGACAACTCCAAGGGTCCTACGGTGCATCTAAAATACCTGCAATCATCAGCATGTAAGTGACTGGCCAAGGCAATGAACTGAAGTTTGGAGACTTGCTTCGCTCAAACTTGAGTTCCTGTAGGTCACCCCATTTGAAGGGCATATTATTGGGTACGGTATAGGGTGGAGTGGGGCTCCAGGGGCAAGTCTTTGGGTATCCAGTTTTCTATTCTCTCTTTAGGAACACAGGTAATTGATATCTCGAACTTCCAAGCTGAACAGCTAAGGTCTGGAGAAACAAGTTTGCTGAAAAGGACCAGCGATTTAATTTTATTCATCCTGTATCAAATTTCTGCATCTCACAGTTTGGGCTCAACAGGAGGTGACACTGTTAACTGTTGCTCTTTTCACTTCCTTTTTTTCCCCCTCACTGAACATAAACATATCATTACGCAGTTACACTCCACTATATTTAGAGTTGATTTTTAACTATCTATTAAATCCAACAGGGAAGCTCAACTGTTCTACCTGGAGCAGGAGAACTGGCTGGGGAGGTGGATTGATTCACTGAGGAGGGCAGAATGAGAGTGAAAGCTATTTTGCCAACGACGATGTGTACCCTGGAGCTCACATTCCTCTTTTTGGAGAGGCAAGCACCACTATAACTAGGGCAGGGCCAGCGTCCTGCCCACAGATGGCCCTGAAAACCTCTCATTCACCAATGATCTGGGCTTCAACTCCATCACATTATATAGATGGAAAGGACTTTACAGGTGTCCACAGTCTCTATTCTAAGCAGTTCACTCCTCGAAAACATGATCTAAAGGATCTCAAGATCCCAGGGACATGACACGCTCAGCAAAGTGACAAGTTTTGCTTGCTCAACAAGCATGGAGAGTACTGCCTCCTGTACCTCCTTCTTGGAGCCTTGCAGCTTATATCAGCATCCAGGCAGTAAGGCGCTCTACCATCGAGAACCCTTTCCACCATTGTCCATCCTGCTATTGTTCATTCCATTTCATTGTGGAATCTTCCAGTTTTGATCACGCTTGTGAACGCTGATAGAACCACCAATGATAGAACATACTTTAGGAGACACTACTATAATTCAGACCAGTAGAGTAGTTTACAACATGCCACCTGGGCTTTATTTGTAGCCTATATCACAGCATTGTGTGTGAAAAGCTAGGACTATTTCCTCCATCTCATGATTTGAGAAACTGAGAAATGGAGAGTTTGGGTGGTGGCCAGATCAACACTGATAATGGTGGTGGAAGCTCTAAAGAAGGATGCAGCTCCTATGATTCCCAGTGCAACCTGTTTTCTTTAGACAGAGAAGCACAGGGGAGAAATGAGTAGAGGCAGGGATTGGAAATGGGCTGATGAGGTAGTGCTGGGAAGGGAGAGCTACTGTTGGGGACAGAATCACTGAGGGGAGAATAAGGACTGGGAAGGTGGGGGGTGAGGTTACCAAGTCACCAGCTGCCACTGTCTACACCTCAGATTCTTCCTTATACCATTTTATCAAATTGAATTACAATATGAGTAACAGAACTATGGTCGAGTGGTCAGAATTCGTTCTCACTCCTCCAGTTAATATTTGCCATCTATATTATGGGATATTTTGCTGTTCACTAGCTAGACATTTTTTTATTTTAAATCTAATATTCTTTTTTTCTTCTCATCCTGTCATGAATTTCCCTCTTCTAGCCTCAAATTTCTGGCTGGACATGGTGGTTCACATCTATTTTCCCAGTGCTTTGGGAGGCTGAGGCAGGAGGATCACTTGAGGCCAGAAGTTTGAGACCTATCTGGGCAACATAGTGAGATCTCATCTTTACAATAAAGTAAAATAAATAGCTGAGTGTGGTAGCAGGTGCCTGTAATTTTAGCTACTTGGGAGGCTGAGGTGGGAGGATGGCTTGTGCCCAGGAGTTCAAGGTTACAGTGAGCTATGATTGTGCCAATGTACTCCAGCCTGGGCAAGAGTGAGACCTTGTCTCTCTAAAATATATATATATTTTTATTTAAAAACTTTCACAGATGAAAGACACTATTACGTATTCAAAAAATACACTTAATAAGTTTTTGCACTAAGCCTTGTATGAAATTGCCTAGTCTGCAATGGAACCATGTCGACTTGGTGAACTAGAAAGTCCTAGGATTCCAAATCCTTCCTACTTTCTTAGTGACGAGAAAGCACAGCATCTTGTATGAGTGGAGAGGCACAGGGTACCCTGAAGAGTTTCTACAATATGCTAATGCCCTTGTTCTAGGTGGCACCATGACTGCGTATCAATGAAGCCATATCTCCATTTCCATTTGATGATTTGTGTGCCAAAGTTTGTACAGGTTTTACATAATGCATTTTCAAGACATAATGACTTTATTATATTATTCCACATATATTATTGAGTTTTTTGTGCTAGGTGCTGAGGATTTAAAATCAATTGTAGCTCCTCCCATTATGTTGCTCAGTTTCTCAGAGGAGCTCAAAGTCTAGCTCACTTCTAAGACTAAATAAAATAAATGTGTGCTTCAGTTAATACAGCATAAAATAATAGTTGATACAAAACATATATATGTTCTACCTTTAACAAATTACAGATAATCAATAAAACTTACCCCATACCTATTATATAACATAACCCTATGAGATATTTTGGAGAATTAATTCAAAGCATGGGTTCCAGTCTCAAGGTGCTTGCATTTGCATAGGGAGATGATTCATACATTTATAGAATGAAAACAAAAATTTTAAAAACTAAATTAAATAAAATAACAATAGATATGAAAAGTCACAGCAGACTAAAATTTACTGCATCATGTCCCAGCAAATAAGAGGTACAAATCTGATAGGAAACAACATTTTGCATTGTCTTACATGAGAAGTTTCATGCAAGAAGAAAACAATCTTCAAGTATAAATACTTTGGGAATAGAAAGAGATAAAAGAATGGGGAGAAAACATTGTTTGCAAAGGCTTAGAGTCAAGAATTATCAAGGATTGCTGAGAAACAGTCAGTAGAATGAGGAGTGTATATCCCTTACCACCACATATATAGCCCTGGAACTTTAGGTCTTACTTGGTAACCCTCTTGCCTGCACATTCTGCTCTGCAATGCTGCCATTCTGTCTTCCTCATGCACCAGACTCAGGTCTACTTTTGCACTAGCTGTGCCCTCTGTCAAATATACTCTTCTCTGATGTTTTCCGTACTTGCTTTTCTTGTCATTTATATTATGAGCCCTCTAGAGGGGCCTTCTCTGACCCAACCTTGCAAAATAGCCACCCTGCAATGGCATTCACATTTCAACCTATTCTCTATGACGCATTAAATTATATTAATAGTACTTATCATAATCTGATACTTTGCCCTGTTTTTTTTTTATTCTGAATATTTGTTTCCTACCTGTAAAACTATACTGCCCAATACAGTAAACACTGGCCAAAAATGGCTGCTCATAATTATGAAGGATTATTGAGGGAATAGTCAGTAGAATGAGGAGTGCATATCCCTTATCATGGCATACAAAGCCCTGGAACTTGAGCTTTCATTTGATAACTCTCCCGCCTGCACGCTATGCTCAGCAACACTGCCGTTCTGTCTTCCTCATGCACCAGACTCTGGTGCTTATTGTCTGGTGCTACTTCATATCTGTTGTCTTAATTATGCTTAAAATAATTAAAATTAAATAAAGTTAAACATTTCTATCTTCAGTCATAGTAGCCACATTTCATGCACTCGAGAGTCACATATTTGGTGGTGATATCAGACAGTGAAGATAGAAAACACTTATAATCTCAGAAAGTTCTGTTGGACATTGCTGCTCCTGAATATAAGCTCCTTGAAATCCACCCACCTGGTGAGTTCTGCTTACCACTGTGTCTCTAATACCCTAAAGAAAAACTGGAAAATAGATTATTTTTTGAATGAATGAATGGACTGGTTTCCTAGAGCATATGGATCATATGGACTGGAAGAAAGGGATGAGGCTGAATCTATAATTGGAGCCAAATACTGAAAGAACTCACATGCTTACATGAGGAGTTGATACTGATAGCTTGCAAGTCAAATGGGAATCACTAAAAGTTTTTGAAATGAAGACTAACCTGATTAAATCTTTAGACAGAAAGGATTCTCCCAGCAGCATGAACAGAATGAATTAGAATAGAACAGGAGAGACTGATGGCCAGAAATCATCTAGGACGTCATGGCCCCTTGTAAAGAAATGAAACGGCAAGGGACTAATGTCAGTTTGAGAAAGAAGAATCAATAAAGTTTGGTGCCCATGTTAGTCAAAAGAGGTTAGATGATACTGAGGTAATAAATAAGCTCAACATTTCCGTGGCTTTATGCAACAGCAACGGCAACGAGAAGTTTGCTTTGGTTTACGTGACATGATTCATGTTGTTTGTCAGATAGTTCTACTCCACACAGTCACTCAGGAACTCAGGCTGATGAAGGCTCCACCATCTTGTGGCTATACCATCTGGAACACATGACTTCCTTCGTTACTCTGGCAGAGAAAGAAAGACTGGCAATTGTAGGTGGCTTTTCACTCCCTCACTACAAAAAAATATATTATTTCTATAAAATGTTGCCAACCAAAACTAGTCACATGGCTCTACCTAACTGCAAGGGTTCAGGAAATGAAGAAGAGTAAAGATATTTATTTTTACACTTATTTTGAGACTCTGCCACCTTAGAAATGAAATATGAGGAAATAAGGGGAGAGAGATGAGTCATATATATTTCTGAACTTTCCCATTCATATACAATTTAAGTCTGTATATAAGTAGAATCACAAAGATATTTGACTGCCCAGAGAGAGGTCTACCCACAACAGTAGTAAGTGGTACCAAGTATAGCATGCTAGCAGATGGCAGATCATGAGATAATGGACACAATGTGGGTCAACACTGGTTATGTGTAAAACACTAAAGGAACTGGAGTGAACAAGGCAGAGAAAAGTCCTTGTTCTGGTTGACTGTAGAGTCTAGTGTATGAGACATGCAATAAATAACCCATCCCACTATTTGTTAATGATAATTTTGCATGCCACAAAGATAACATACAGGATTATACAGTAAGAATATTTTGTCATTTGTGAAGCTAATAATCATTTTGCCATTTCTCCCTTTGTTTATTTACTATTTCCTTTTATTCACAGTTTCTCTGAGGATGTAAATCATCCATCTACTGAAAATAATAAGACAAAGGAATTAATGATATGACTAGGGAACTTTAGTTGACATAATCCCCTGTTCATTTCATAAAAGCTACTCACTGTTATCCTACCATTGAGTTTTACTGAAGCACTTAGGTTTTGTTCATTGAAGTATGTAACTATAGTGTAGGGATCACTACCTTGTCTGTATTTTGCAAAATACTTAGTGTAATGTTAATATTTCAAAATCGGTTACAAGTTGAGGCATAAAGCATCAGAAATATGCTAAGAAAAACATAAAGCTCTCATATCAACTCAAACTTTTCGTGTCTCTGAACTTATCACTCTACAGTGCTTTATAAATGCCCTGATTGATTACTGAATGAATGCTGTTGTGTAGAAGTAATTGTCAGCTATGCATCTGACTCTAAGGATTAGGCCATGGTGCCCCTCATTGACTAAGAAATGAGTCATTCTTCAGAGGCCAGAGTCATCACAATAAAGGTTTCTTTGGAAGTGGTTAACATAGGGATAACAACATTTTGATAATATCCTGTTGTCATGTTATTCAAAACATGATATCGGATGTCACAAGCCCCAAATTGTTTCTGTTCTCTGTTTTCTACTTTTTTTTCAAGTAAAGATAATTTCTGATCAACCCATTTCTGTAAAGTGTCATTAAAGTTCCTTGAAAGATCTTATATTATTTAATAGGCAAGTGTTTAAGATAGCTGGCCCATAAATTACCTACAGAGGAATAGAAGCCAGAATGATATTTGCAACCTCTACAAATATTTCCCAAAGGAAGATGCATAACCTTAATGACCCAGATTCCTTTCATCAAACCTGGTGCCCTTTGCATTCTCTCCTGTCCTGTGCTAAAAAACCAACCAAACCACAACAACAACAAAAAAACCTCCCCAGTCTTCTATGACCCATAGCAATTGGAAGGGCGGAATGTGCACATTTCTCTTCTATAACTGTGCAGGAGAGATAGCCCCTTACAGCACATTGGCATTTCTGCTTCCCATTCAGCATTGTCTCTCTTCCAGAACAGGCACATTCAAACTCCATGCTGGATTCAGCTTCCAAACGTTCATGAAAGGGTGCGGGGCAGCCAACATACTGCTGAAGCTGCAACAGCAGTTTGATGATGCATAATGTATTACGCAGCAGTGGGGCCATGTTTTGCTTCGACTGGAGTGCCAATGACTCAAAGATGAGTTTTCATTCTTTTATTCTCCCCCTATTTGAAAGGCATAAAATACTGTGGGCACAACATTGTCTGGCCAGGCTGTAGCTGTAGCTTCCTCACCAGTGACTGCCCACATGATAATGTAACTAACGTAACTCTGCAATAATATTAGGGGTGTGTGGAAAAATCTATGGCCAATTTAGTCACTCAAGCAGTGCTCAAAATCTCTGGGTTAGGGCTGCAATGGGAGATAACTTGCCATAAGATGAGCTGCCTGGAACTCTGCAAAATACATGCTTCAGTGCCTCCTGGAATGGTCCAGGGCTGTGCATGTGCTCACAGGGGAGCAGGAAATGGATGACACAGATGCCAGGAGCCACAGATTTTTGGTTTTCAGCATAATGACTGATTTGATGGCTGCTTTACTTATTTTTCGAAGGTAATTTGGATTTTGTGCTCACAAAAGTCACCACCAAATACCCCTTTCATATGGTAGAAAGCCATTCTTGGCTCAACTGTGTAGAAGAATCCTTGTCTATTTTGCCATAGAGAAGTTAGTTAAAAGTAGAATGCCTTTTATAAAAACTGGGAGTGAAACGTTGATCAGGCACAGGATTTGACAATGGAACTTTGATTCTCAACAGTGATAAGAGTTCCACTGTGGAGCTGCCATGTAATCAATGGTTCCTGGTGTTACATTTGCATATAGGAACACCTGGAGTTTGTGCCAATTAACCTGTATTGCCTCAGAAAAAAAAAATGACCATCTAATCAGCAAGTCAAATCAGTTCAATATAGCCGCTAAATAGCAACAGACAAAAAAAATCACAGATTCTCTTTTTAAGTCCTTAAGGTCAGGCATCTGAATTATCTAAAATTCTTATAGAGCATGGATTATATTATTCACTTTATATGGCAGGGAATTGCAGAATTTTAGAGCTGGATGGGAGTTCTAAATGATTCAAAACAGCAACTCCTATCTGCATGTCCCATCAGAGTTCACACCTAGCTCAATAACATTCATTCCTTCATTGATTTGTTAACAACAGATAAACCAATACTATATCCACCTGCAATAGTAAATGAGACAGGCATGCCCTTTGCTTAGGAAGCAACTGGCCTAGCAGGGAGCATCAGACAAGCGATTACAATACAGTATGATGAATTGTGTGTTTGAGGAAGTGTATGAAACTTTGGGAGTGCGGGGAAAGAACACTGAACATAGCCAAGGGGGCAGATGTGCTGCGAGAGTAAAGGCACAGGTTGAGAGCAGCGTTGGCAAAGGAGAGTTGCATTGGAGCTCCTGGTGTCTCCTCTAGCGTCAAGTTTCCTTGATGTCAAGAAGAGGGGAGTCTAGAACATGGTAGAGGCTCATGCTTTCTCTTAGGAACGGCCTAATTTTCCTGCTTCCTCCTTCCACCTTTGTGCATTCAGGCTCAGAAGGCAAGGGGAGGAGAAAGGGAGCTAAGTGGCCCCAGAGTTGGGCATGCTCCCAGCTGGCTCTTAGCTTCCTCCCAACAGCAAAGAAGGAAGGACTTTGGGTAGCGAGCCTGTCTAAGCTGCTTTGTGCTCCAGGGTTGGAATCTGATGGCAGGAGTGCTATCCTACAATCTCATAGGAAGGGGCTCTTTGAAGCTTCTTCGTTATTCTTTTACATATTTTTCCCTTATTCATTTATTTGTGTATCATCCTGACAAGGGACAGGCTAAGCAGAAGCTTGAACCACTGGGCCCAAAGGTTGAACCCTCAGCCTATGTGAGGGTTTGGGTGTAACTTTTCTATCTGCCTATAAAGGAAAACACTCAACTCAGTTTTGGTGGGTAGCGAAAAATTCTACTCTTGATAGATGATTGGCTTGTAATAGTAGGGGAAATTTTTCTCCAGGCAAAATGCCCACATCTAATTTAATAAAGTTAGCCAACACTTTATCCTGATAGTAGGTATTTTACTGAAGTAAATTTATCCTGCTTATGCATTCTAACTCTACATACAACATGCTGCTTCAGAATCTCTGCTCAGAATCTCCATGCTCAGAAACAAGATTCCCACAATAGTGTTGGGCAGACCAGAGTCACTTACCCAGCTGCATATGAAATGAGGGGTGGCAACTGAGGCCTGAGGAGGAAACCCCCATGAAGAAAGTTGGTCCCTCTAAACCATTCCTGCAACAGTCAACAAGTGCACAAAGTCCTGAGAAAGATTGCGGTCACATCCAGAAATAAAATGTGGTCATTTATTATACGACACATAAGAAGGGAATTGACATATGTAATGAGGAACTAAAACTGATTACGTTTGTGTTTTGGGGAGCTCTGTTCTCATTTAATCATCCTACAAATGTAAGAAGGTAATATTATTCCCATTTTGTAGATGAGAAACTGAGGGTCCCGCTCAAAATTATACAGCTACGGAGTAACAGATGCAGGAAAAATCAGGTTTTCTCATTTCCAGGCCGCTGCTCACATTCCATTAGCTTCACACACACAAAGCCAAGCTGACTATTTCACTTCCAGTGCATAAACATTTAATAACCTATAGAAAAAGTGCACATCAAGAGCATCGCTCCTGCCTTGTTAATAATGGTAACTGGATGATGTCTTAGTTCATTCCTGCTGCTATAACAAAATACCCGAGACTGCATGATTATAGACAATAGAAATTTATGTTTCATGGTTCTGAATGCTGGGAGTGCAAGACCAAGGTGCTGGCAGAGTCATTGTCTGGTTGGGGCTGCTCTCTGCTTCCAGGATGGCGCCTTGTTGCTGCATTCTCTGGAGGGAGAAACGCTGTGTCCTCACAAAGAGGTGAAAGGGCGAAAAGGGGGCCAAACGTAGCATGAAGCCTCTTTTCTAATGGTCTTAATCCCTCCCGTTCACATGGAGGAGCCCTCATGACCTAATCACCTCTTAAAGATTCCTCCTATTACTATCACACAGGCCATTAAGTTTCAACACATGAATTTTAGAGGGGACACATTCAAACAATAGGAGGTGATAAACTGACGTTGATTTTTTTCCCCTTTGATGACACTGCTATTATCTGTCAATTTAGAGGTCAACAGCCTGGCCAATTTTCAACCATTTTCTATAGAGATTAGGTAATTTTTAAAGCTTTAAGATAATTGTATTAATATACTAGACTATAGAGTATTAGATATAACCCCAAAGAAAAATTTGATCTTTTTCTTTTTTTAAAGTTTGATCATAAATGTAACTTATGGTAAAGAGTTAATAGACATTTCTTTTTGGAGTAACTTTGTTTTGTTGAGGAAAAATCAGTTAAATTTAAAATTCTGTGGAGAAAATTCACTTATTATGGAAGGAAGAAATCTGCTGAACTGCCCAAAAATAACTCAGGCGGTTAACATTCCCCAGCTTGCCTGCACTATTGATACAGTGCGTTTACTACTTTGATTCCATCTGCCAGATATACCTGGTTTCAGATGGGGTGGTATTTGCTAGCTGAGTTAATGAAGAATATAGGATCATTACAGAGAAAAATACTACATTAGATGCACTATTGAACTGAAGTTGTGTTTATTAGCGTGCCCTTAATGTTGCTTTGAATCATAAAATAGAGATTTAAATACATCAATTAATGCAGAACTCTTAGACAACATGGAGCAGTCCCATACTGCCTTCACATGATCTGATGAAACAAAACTTGAATTTCTGAGAATCATCTTCTTTATAAGATAAATGAGATTCAAGGGCGAAAAGTTTGACTTGATGAAAAAAATTTGCCAGTAAGCAGTGTATTCTTTTATTCACAACACACGGCAATAGGAGAATCAACTGAAGCCGTGGCGGCGGAGGTTACAGTGAGCCAAGATCTTGCCACTGCACTCCAGCCTGCGCAACAAAGCCAGACCTGTCTCAAAAAAAAAAAAAAAAAAAAAAGGAGAAAAAGCTACTAATTTTGAGCACTTCTATAATTTTTAAGAGCATTTACTGTGCAAAATCTCTTTTAAGCCTTTGACTGTTGCCTTTATCTTTCCAGGAAGAGACACGTGGCTGAATGAGACGGCCTTCTTGGACAGTCGTGAGGATGGGCTTTGATTCTGGTGATCTTCGAGCTCAAATCTGAGCTGGGCAGTTGGCAGATATGAGATCTTGGGTGCAGAAATGAGCTGCTGTGTGAGTATTCTCATCTGCACACGGAGATGGCAATACCTACCTCATAGGATCGTAGTGAAGATGAATTCTGTCCAATGTCTCCAATGTTCCTAGTGCATTTTACTCACTCAGATAGTGGCCCACAAAAGTGAGTCTAGAGTAAGAGGCTGGGTATTCGGAGGTGGAAACTAGTTGAGAGGCATAGATTATCTCAAATCTTTACAAATGCGAGACTATTTTTGTGCAATTGCAGGAGTGTGGGTCGTGGTGGAGGCTGGGGGCAAGGTGCGGTCAAAGCCCTTCCTGGTCTCTTCCAGGCTCTGCCAGTTATTACAGCTCCCAAACCCAGAGTTTCACTATGATTTTCTTTACAGAAATTTAAACACCTTTTGGACAGCCTCATCATAGCACATACAATCAGTTATATCCACGTCACCATTTTAGACTGATTGAAAAAGATGCAGTTTTGGGGTTAGCAGCCCTGATTCATGACGTGTACGTGGAATAGATAAAGGATGAAGCAACCCATATTTAATGGGAGGAACATGGATTTGGAGTAAGGTATGGGGGAGATCACAGAGCAGGTGATAACCTGAAAAAACCCATGAGACCTGATGTGATCTGGGTGCTGCCAAGATGGAACCTAAATGCTTCAACAATGGATGGGAAAATTCTCTCTCTCTTCCCTTGCCCCCAGGACATAGGGATCAGTAATTACAGCAGGAAAAAAAAATGGGGCTACAAATCTTATTCATATTCCATTTCAACAACGAATGCCACAGATATTGCTATTAAAATGTGCTGGGTTGTATCAATAGAGGTGGAGAGGGGAGCTGAGACAGATGTAGGACAGCCCAATTTGTGAGACTGTTCAAGGAAGAATGGGATGGAGAGCAAAGCCATCTATAAACAAAGAACCAAAGCATTTCCTCCTCTTCAAGAAGGCACTAAAACTTGAGTGTGCTTAAGCAACGCCTGGGTCCCAGCCCAGGTCCTGAGTATCAGAATCTCCCTGCCTTGCCAGCCTGACAAGGCGGATGAGGTGATGGAGGGAGTCCACAGAGGCAGCTTATGTGAAACATCTTGTTAACTGTGCTGCTTCACAGATAGAGAGGTTAGTCCTGGGCTTCTTCAGGACCAAGCATAAGAAACTAAATCAGCAGGAATGAAATGCATGTGGAAATCAGGAACTACTCCGGGAGTGATGGATTCATCTCTTTACTTATTCATTTACTTTTTCTTCACTTAAGATTTCCTGGGTGTATTCTGCATGTCTGACATGATTCTCAATGCTGGGCTCACACAAGGGAACAAAAGTGACACAGCTGCTGCCCTTCTAGGACTTACATTTTAGCAGATGGGGCAGCCCACAGACCACCAGATAAACGTATGATGTCACGTGGTGAGAAGTTATGACAGAGATTTCTGAGGAGGGGATATATGAGCAGAGTCCTGAACGATGGGCATATGATCCCATGTGCATATCCAGGTGGTGGGCACAGCAAGACCAAGTGTCTCGGGCAGGGCTTTGCTGGGTTTGCTTGAGGATCAGGAAGAAAGTCTGCAGAGCAGCAGCAGGAGGCGTGGTGGGACTCAGGCCGGGGTGCATGGCAGGCTGCAGGAGGGGCTCATGGTACTGGTGAGGCCGTGGGTTTTAACTGAGAGAGGAAGCCATTGTAGGGTGGTCTTCAGTAGAAGAACTTTGTGACCTAATTTAATTGTCAACGGCTCACACTCACCTGCAGAAGGAGGGACCAGGGCAGCTGAGACGGGGAGGTCAGCAAAGAGCCCATTACAACAGTCCAGGGACCAGCGACGGTGGGACAGGCTAAAGGCTTACTGGCATAGGATGTCCTTTGAAAGAGCTGTTGACCCAGCTCTTGGGGTCTGCTTTGAAAGACTTCACTCCCGTTGAAATCAACATGGCTGCATTGTATGCACAAGGCCCTCGTCGCCACAGCCACTGGGACGTTCTAGGTGGTCTTTGAGATGTGCACATCACACAAGGGTCAAGAGAATATGAAAAATCCAGAACATAGCTTGTGGTCCTCAGAGGAGGAATTTGATAATTTGGACCTCACGTTTTGCTCAAATGTTACTGATTTTCTGTGTTATGTGTGCACACGTGTGTGTGATATTGACACATCCTGCTTATGAACAAAACGTAACTCAGAGTTACTCATTTTTATGAATTCATGCTAAATGCAAGCATTGCCCTAAGCTTATTACCTGTTATCTCATTTAATTATCACAAGACACGAAGACTGGTATTATTATCCTTTTTCAGAGATAAGGAAACTTGAAGCCCAAAGACTCTAAGACCTTGCCCAAGGTTTCAAAGATAATAACTAAAATAACAGGCATTGTCCTAACAGTTCTGTCTGATGACAGACCTCATGGTCTTTGCACAATACCATGCTGCCTAACTGAAGAATTTCAGATGAGAACTTCAGACAAATATTGGTAGCAGATTACCATAGGGTGACTCACTCAAGCACCCATTCCTGTTCTTCTTTACCCTTGCTTTCTTCTTTTATAAAGTCAGGAAAGCAGCAGCCATAGTAGCTCATGCCTGTAATGCCAGCACTTTGGGAGGCCAAGGAGGAAAGATAGCTTCAGCCCAGGAGTTTGAGACTAGCCTGGACAATATGGTGAGACCTGTCTCTACAAAAAACTATTTTAAAAATAGCCAGAATTGGTGGCACATACCTGTAGTCTCAGCTACCCAGGAGGCTGAGGCAGGAGGATCGCTTGAGCCCAAAGCTGCTGTGAGCTGTGATTGCACCACTGCACTCCAGCCCGAGTGACAGAGAAAGACCCTGTCTCAAAAAAAAAAAAAAAAAAAAGACAGGAAAGCCACATATCTGATGTTTGATTTTCATTTCCAGTTTTGAGCTAGCAATAGCCACATAGGACAACTGTGTCCTCTGAGACATGAATGGACATCTGCTGAGAAAGGCTTCTTCTCTAAGTAGAATGCAAAGCCTTGCAAGAAGAAGGGTTTTAAATTCTTCTTCCACCTTCAATGCCTGGTGGTATGGCAGCCATCTTGTGACTATGAGGACAAAAGCCACACAGTCAAAAGAGCAAAGCCAAAAAATAGAAGGAATCTGTGGCTTTGTTATTCGATTGTTCACTGTGAACATCGTTGTGACGTCTTTACTGGCTGAGTGTTTTGCATATTAGCTCCTTGATAGTAATCATTCTCTTTTTTTTTTTAGGTGGAGTCTCGCTCTGTCACCCAGGCTGGAATGCAATGGTGCGATCTTGGCTCACTGCAACCTCTGCCTCCCAGGTTCAAGCGATTCTCCTGCCTCAGCCTCCGGAGCAGCTGGAATTACCAGCATGTGCCACCACACCCAGTTAATTGTATTTTTAGTAGAGACAGGATTTCACCATGTTGGTCAGGCTGGTCTCGAACTCCTGACCCCGTGATCCAACTGCCTCGGCCTACCAAAGTGCTGGGATTACAGGCGTGAGCCACCACACCCAGCCCGTACTTTTAACTGATTTATGCTACAATCTGTAAGAATAGTGGGTTTCTTCGACTTTTCTACATGTTATAGTCTTGAGAAGAACCCTAGTGCTCAAAGGTGTCTTGAAGTCACCTAACTTGAGAGCTAAAGACACTCAGGCCCCGAGGGCCCAGGCTTGAGCAAACACAAGAGTCCCTGCATAGGTTATTTGACTCTCAGCCCATAGTTCCTGCCACTAATTCCAGCTGCCACATCAATCTGAGAATTTAGTGTCTGACTGACACTTTCTATTTCCAGAGCAGAAGCCTGCCTATAGGAACAGTTAGAAACGCTTTCTTCTTGGCGATGAAGATGGAAAGCTGGGGCTGGGATTGAGGTAGGGGTGAGCCGGCTTCTAGGAAAGCCAAGCATCTACAAGTGCATCCACCCTGAGGCATCAAAACAGTGCAGTCTGTGTGGTTAGCTGTTCACGGAAAGCAGATTCAGAAAAGGGCATTTCTGTTGCTTTTAAATTCATACGATTAGAAAAAGGATACTGAGATTTTTTTAAAAAGTGATTATTTGGATTATTTACAAGATAAAAAAGTGCAGTGGTTTACTTTCACAGGAGCAATGTAGAAATCTGTTAAAGAAAGAATCTCCAAAGCATGCAAAGCGCTAATGCAAGCCCTGGATTCAGCGGGAGGAGGCTCAGTATGAGTGAGTGTGTGTGTGTGTGTGTGTGTGTGTGTGTGTGAGAGAGAGAGAGAGGGAGAGGGAGAGAGAGAGAGAGAGAGAGAGCACATACAGGGCTCCAGAACCAGATTAAAACAAGAAGTGAAGGTGGGAAAGAGAGAAAATGCAGAATTGGAAACAAAGCATGAAACAATTCACAGGAACTGAGGCAGCAGCCAGCACAGGGTAGAAGGGCAGTGGCAGTCCAGCTCCCTGTCAGGTGTGTCTGCCGTGTAAAATAATAATACGCCCCCACCCATGGCTGTGTGGCCTGCACACTCCCACATGCATGCCCACACACAGACTGAAGGAATTGTACCCCCTTCCCCAGCAGGTGCCCTTTCCCTCTGCCAGGTGAGCAGAGCAGACAGGGGCTGCTCCTTCATTCCAGGGGTTGGGAGGAGAGAGTGACCAGGAACAGAGCTGGCAGCATGGCTAACCTTGACTCAACCTGCAACTAGAGCAAGGAATGAGCCTTGGTTGCTATAAGTCACAGAGGCATGGTGATCGGGGATTGTTCACTATTGATAATTTAGCCCAAACTCACCAAACTACAGCATATCAAGATCTTTCAGATCCTTCTGTTAATATTGTTCAATAACACAGTCCAGAAAAAGTAGAGGTTCAAGAAGGTATCCCAGTGGAAATCAATGAGTGTAGTGTAAACAAGCATGCCTTGGCCGGGCACGGTGAAATTAGCTGGGTGTGGTGGCACATGCCTGTTATCCCAGCTACTCGGGAGGCTGAGGCAGGACAATCACTTGAGCTCAGGAGGTGGAGGTTACAGTGAGCCAAGATCATGCCACTGCACTGCAACCTGGGCAGCACAGTAAGACTCCGTCTCAAAAAGACAAAAAACAGAACAAAACAAAACATGCCCGGAAATGACAGTGACAACTGTGGGCTGAGAATTCCACCCTGGAATCAGCCATCCACAGACAAGAGCGGTGCTGGCCTCATGGAGCCAGAGGGTGACTTCTCAGTGGGTATCTGCTCCTCTCGCTTTTCTGTCTCTGGCATGTTTCTCTCTCTCAATCTGTCCCTAAATCTGAAATGTAATAATATCCCTGAACCAGCAATGCAGAGAAGAGAAAGTAAATCATTCCTGCAAAGCGCGAGGAGCTGCTCAGAAGAAAGTCTGTATAAATACTGGCTCTAATTATAACATTAATATGGCTGGGATCATGAAGGCAGCGACAACCGACATATGGCAAAAGTTGCAGGCCCCAGAACTGCAAATGAGAAATGCTTTCTGAAAGAGAAAGCAGGTTGCCTAGGGAAACAAGCTGCCCTGCACTGGCTGCATCCAGAGAGCTTGCTTCTGAGCCACAGGCGACCTTGTGCTGAAGGTGGTGAGCAGGGCACACCGTGGCGGAGAAAGGTCCCATCTGGGTGGGATGCAGAAGATCCTAGCTGTGTTCATTTATTCATCACATACTATGTGCCAGACACTGTGCTAGGGAAAAGTGAAAAGTAAGACATGTTTGCCCCTCGAGGCATTTAGTGATATTTAAAAAAGAGATGCAGTGAGCCGAAAATCACAGTGATGCGACAGGTCGAGGCAAGAAGGCTGTGCTTCAGGAGCTCCAAGAGGAAGTGGCTCTGTAGACATAAGAGTTCAGAGAAGATGCCCCAGGGGGGTGAACCCCAGCCCGATGGACACATATGGGACACAGGAAGGGGAAGAGAAACTCAAAATCAAGCCTCCTTCTCTCCTGTCTTTGGGCCAGGATGAGCAAGAGGGGAACCACTCTGAGGTGGGGGAGACAGCGCACAACCCAGGGTCAGTGCTCCTCGCCAAACCAGTGAGTGCCTTTCTTCCCAGGCTGCATAGGCTCTGAAGCTTTTCCTGATCAGGAACCAGCTCTCAGTTTCCCTGTAAAGCCACAAGGCTTCCACTTGCCCAGGGTTCTTGAAGACCTCAGGAAACTTCTTCCTGTGGCTGCCCCCTGGAGAGGCTGCTCCTGCCTGGCACAATCCTGGCGGGGCCTGGGGGGCGCAGGCACAGCAGCTCTGCAGGCACTCTCTGGGGCTTCTCCCTGGAGACCTCTCTTCACCACTTGATCCGTTCATCATCCAGCCCAAAGTCCTGTCCCTGAGAAATACAGGTTCCCATTCAAACAATGAAATACCATTTTGTGCCTTTGAAAATGAAAACATTTTGCTTAAGTTATAATATTCATAATTGGAAAGGCAGTATGAAAAATTGGTGCTTTCATACACTTCAGAAGGGGATAAAAATTGTACGGCTTTTCCAGAAAGCAGGTGGAGTATGTGTGCATGTGTTTGTGTGCATATTTTGAGACTGAACATTCTTCAACCCCATAATCCCACTTCTAGTAATCAATGACAAAGAAATAGTTAGCATTATTGGCAAAGATGTATATTCTAGGATGAAAAGAGATTCACTCCATGGTGTGTATGATAAAATAATGGAGACCATCCATGTTCAACAATAGAGCAATGATTAAACATGTTATGGTACATTTGTAGCAGAGCAGATTATTTAAACTTCATTTTAAATAATTTGGTGGAAATTTATTGCTAAAGTATCCTGTGGGGGGGAAATGCAAACTGCAAAGTCTATGAAAATGTGCATCCAAGATAAACATATCAAGATGTTAATAATCTTTTAGGATTGTAAGATTAAATGTAGTTTCCATCCTTTTTGCATTTTTCTCAATTTTCAAATCTCCTACAGTGAGGCTCTGCTATTAACATCGTGTAAAAAAGCATTATGAAGACAACTGGAATAGAAACTCCCCAAATGTTGTGGCTTGGTCTTGGATGGGGATGTAGAGTCAATGTCTGTGATAGGATTGGGGATGGCCCCTGGTGAGGACCAAGCTCTGTCCTTCTGGAATCCTTCTGGCCCGGTTGCCTCCATAGTTGAAACAGTTATGTGTCTCCACCCAAATCTCATCTTGAATTATAATCCCCATAATCTCTATGTATCAAAGGAGAGACCAGGTGGAGGTAATTGAATCATGGGGGCAGTTTCTGTCATGCTGTTCTCCTGATAGTGAGTGAGTTCCCACGGCATCCGATGGTTTTTTAAGGGGCACTTTCCCCTTCTCTCAGCACTTCTCCTTCCTGCCACCTTGTGAAGAAGGTGTCTTGCTCCCCCTTTGCCTTCTGCCATGATTGTAAGTTTCCTGAGGTCTCCCCCGACATGAAGAACTGTGAGTCAATTAAACCTTTTTCCTTTAAAAATTACCCAGCCTTGGGCAGTTCTTTATAGCAGTATGAAAACGGAATAATACAGTAGGCCACCGAGTAGCTCATATATTCTTTCAAGAAGCACTAGAAACCTTCTATTACATGTGTCAACTAACTTATTTCTCACTTTAAACTAAATAAGCCAACATTGTAATGGCCAATGTCACATCTAAAGATAAGACTCATCCATGGGTGAATGTGCCATGCTTTCTTAATCACCGTGGTGGGGAAATCACCTCACATCCTCACTTTAGCTGTGGTCCTGCTTTATACTTCCTTGAAAGCCAGAGCCACCTCTAGGGCAGGCCCCTAGAACTTCTGGAAGGCTGCTCCCACTTGCAGTGTGAGAGACCTCTTCTTCCACAGGTCTCTCTGTCTGTCCAGCTTCCTCTAAATCCCCCCACTCCTGTGCACGCGTGCACACACACACACACACACACACACTCAGGGACAGACATCCTGAGTTGACGGGTTCTCTGGCTAAGCTCCCTCAGCTATCAGCTGCTGTTTATTTCTTCGCCTCCTCATTTGGCTCCTGGGAGGATGTTTCAGCAGACTTTTTAGAGAGAAAGAGAAAAAAATACAATAGCTCATTAAGCTAATGACCCTAAGCCAGGCTGGCTGCTAGCGAACACAGGCAGGGACAATTGCAGAGCTTCCCACTGCACAATTTCCTTCACGGAGTGTTCTTTTCTCCCGCTCCTTTTGTTTCTCTGGCCCAAGAGCATGGAGAAGGCTCTACCTGCATTTTGGGGAGAAGTTACAGGCTCAGCTTGTCTTCAGCTGAGAAGATATCACTCTCTGGAAAACAACCTCAATAAAAAAATTGGTAATAGTAACATGAATGATCCTAATGATGATACCTCCTCTATGTGAATGCTTTTCTGAGTTTAGGAATCACGTCTATGCCCTCCTCTCAATCCTAGTCACCTTTGGATAGGGAGCCCTGGTGTTTAGTATTTTAGAGAACTGGGGCTTAGAAAGTTGTGGTGGGTGAAGGTCTGAATTCTAGGAATGATTTAGGTTAATTTTAGGCTCCAGGTTTTCACCAAATGCATTTCCCCCTGATATTATCATAGCCTAACCCTGCGATTTTTTCACTGTGGTCAGTTTTTATGTAGTATTTCAGAGACAGCGACTTCTTTTCATCCTCATCTCTTCACTCATGCCCCTCACCATCTTGCCTATAGTTGTTGTTTTTGTTTTTTTAACTCTTAACACACATTTTTCACCAAAAACAAGGTTGCTATGGGCCTACAAGAAGACACCGTTTTTGAGCAGCTGGGGTCTGTGTCCCGGGAGTTATTCCAGTGGCTGTCCTCAGTGGGATTTCCTTGTGCATTTTCATCAAGTGATGGGAAGTGGCTGTGTTATTTACCCAGGCTTTGTTTCTGGGCACTTCCAGCATATAGGAACATACATAAACACACACACAAGTACACACTCTGTTCTAATCCTTTATGTTCAGAAAATGTAAGGGAACTAAAAACAATTTTTTTAATGGAAAACTAAAAGTAAAATCCTCTAAGCAATGCCTTGGAAAATACAAGGTGCTGGGGAGGCCAGCACATAAACACTCAGGCCATGGAGCCCGTGCAGTGACCAAACTAAAAATAGGTTATATGTTCATTACATTAATCAGTTTCTGTCTAATAGTGCTGGCTATTTATTGAATGGACACTATAAGCTAGGTTCTATTCTAAGCATTTCTCGTGTCCTAACTCATTCGATCCTTAACCATACTCTGTACAAAAAGAGACTGTTAGCAATGCCATTATACAAATGAGGAAACTGAGGCAGAGGGAGTTAAGTAATTTGTTTAAGAGCATGCAACACATAAAAGTTTATGTTGGCAATTCCAAATTATGCACCCTGACTCTAGAGATCAATCCTATGTTTTGCACAGAACAATGAAAGAGAAACAAAAAAAGTTAGTTCTTCAGGAAATACAATACATTTTCTGGCATATGAATTTGAAAAATAAATCAAACATATATCTGTATGGAGAGAAGATGAAATCTCACAGTGAACAATGTCTTTGACACTAGCACTGCAAGTACTAATGTCTTTTACTGAAAGCCGAGGACATATCAGTGTTAACTTACTTTGTTTTGTGGGCACTACTTGATCCACCTGGATATTTCAAATATTACTAGACATGGAGGCTAAAGGATAAATTCTCCAGGAACAAATAGACTTTTAAACATTTCAATAAATTACAAAGCTATCCCATTTTCTAACTTGAAATGTGCTGTTCAAAGTCTTTGGAAAGTCAGACTAAGCAAAAGGACAGTGTGAGGGGCAAGAACAACCCAGTTTCTCCCCCTCTACACACGTGAATGACTGCCACCCAGAGATTCTGCCTCTCAGTGACAAGCTCTGTATCAAACCTGAACATCATACTTGACCTGTCAAAGCCAGGCAATGCAATCTACCACATTACCCTAAAACAGAGCGTTAGAGACAAATCAGATTTCTAAACTACTCGCCATCTGCTGTAGCTCAGAGCTAATCAAGAATACTCATTGCTTGGGAGGTATGGCACCAACCCAAGTATCAATAAATACTAAGAATTGGGTTATCCACTTGGAACCCTTAAAGTCATGCAGACAGCTTCCTGATGGCCCCTCTCAAATATTTCTGGTAAGAATTTTCAAAGGATTTGTTTTTCTGTGTTTAGAAATACGTGGAATGAAACTTATAGTAATCATCCTTAGAAATAGAGAAGCTGTTTGTTTTGTTATAAGATAGAATCACTGGTGTCCTATTTCTGCAGAATCTTCTCCACTTAGCTCCTGAACTAGGCAGTCTTACCCATACCGTGGCAGGTCATTTGTGTCCACTGCATGGCCAGCATCGAATACATCTCAGATGAGCCTTTTGCAGGGACCTTTCTCTCAACCAGCAGGCATACAAGCCCACCCGTCCCTCGGGACAGGGGTCCCCAACCCCTGGGCCATGGATTGGTAGTGGTGGATTGGTAGCGGTACATGGCCTGCTAGCAACTGGGCCTCACGGCAGGAGGTGAGCGGCAAGAGGTGAGCATCAGGAGAGCGAAGCTTCCATCTGTATTTACAGCCACTCCCCATCATTCGCATTACCACCTGAGCACTGCCTCCTGCAGATTATCCGCAGTATTAGATTCTCATAGGAGTGCAAATCCAACTGTGAACTGTGCACGCAAGGGATCTGGGTTGCACACTTTTTCTGAGCATCTAATGCCTGATAATCTGTCACTGTCTCCCATCACCCCCAGGTGGGACTGTCTAGTTGCAGGAAAACAAGCTCAGGACTCCCATTGATTCTACGTTATGGTGAGTTGTATAATTATTTTGTATTATAATGTAATAATAATAGAAATAAAGTGCACAATAAGTGTAATGCATTTGAATGCCCCCACCCCACCATCACACTGACTGCCAGGTCCGTGGGAAAATTGTTTTTCACGAAACCCATCCCTGGTGCCAAAAAGGTTGGGGACTGCTGCTCCAGGGTACAGCTCAGTTTCTCAGGTCCACTCAGCTGGACAGCTGCCTTGCTTTGATGATTAAGCACAGTGGATCTCAGCCACAGCTGAGCTGTGTCCTCAGTCCCTGTATATTTGAAGTGAGCCTGTACTACAGCCCCCACTCTGCCTCCCCTTCTTTCTCTGTGTTTAAAATAAATTATAGAAAATACATAATAAAATGTCATATACGCTATACCAAAATAATAATGCTAATTTTAGCTCAGATTACCTTAATTAGAAATAGAATTTTACAGATAAAGTTGTATTTCACACAATTCCCCATTCGCCTTCCTCTCTCCCCAGATGCAATGTCTATTGAAAATTTGATGTCTGTCTCTCCAGTTCATGTTTTCACACTTCGCCACATCCTTTTGGTTGTCATAAATAAGAGGAATTCTTTGCTTAGTTTTAGATTTTGCATACATGGAATTGTACTGTATGTAACGCCCTGCTACTTGCTTGTTCCATAAACTGTGTTTTCAAGACCTATCAATGTTACTTTATTTCATTCCTTTTAGGTGTGTAGAGTAATATGACAAAGATATTAAAACAGTGCATTCCATTATTGAGGGGCATTTACATAGTTGAATCAACAGTGATTCAATGAGTATCCTTGTACATGATTCCTGGCCCACATAGGTGAGAGTTTTTCCCTGAGGTATAAATTTAAAATTGAATGACTGGATCAAGTGATCGAATTACTTCATAGCGGTTTTACAAATTTGTACTTTCATCAACGTCTGTGAGTTTTCTTATCCCTCATATCTTTACCAGTGTTTCATATTTTCATATATTTAAATAATGGCCAGCCTAATGGTTCTAAAATTGGCATCTTCTTCTTGCTTTAATTTGAATTTTTTTCTGATTACAAATAAGACTGCACATTATTGTATATCTTAATTTAAAATTAATTTCCTACACTTATTCATGTCTTTGGTCATTTTTATTAGTTTCTTTTTCTTATTGATTTATAGGAATTTGTACAATTATATGTTTATTGGTCTTTTGGCTTTTATGGGTTTTGTAGATAACTTCTTCCATGCTTTGGCTTGTTGTATAACTTGTGGTTTCTTTTAGTGTATAGACATAATAATGTTTAGTCGTCTGATTGATTAATCATTTCCTTAATGAGTCGTGCATTTTATTTCTTGTTGAGGACTTTTATTTTTTTAAACTCGGGGGTCATAAATGTAGTCTCCTCTGTTTTCTTCTAACACAATCAACATTTTGTCTTCATGTTTACATATTTAATCCATTTGGAATATATATGTGTGGAAGATGTGTGCATATAAATTTGGGAGCCTAATTTTCATCTCTTTAGCCAAAAGGAAAGTCAATTTCCCAAAAGTCATTTATTGAATAATGTATCCTTTCTCTGGATCTCCAAAACACACCAAGTTCTCACCTTTGCTTTTGGTTAGTTTCCAAAACCTGTTTCGTTTTGCTAATCTATTTGTCTATCACTTCATCAACACAATACTATTTATTTTACTTTAGTTTTATTAAAAATTCTTGAGGAATATTTTATTGAATAATTTATGGCCTTGCTTTTTTTAATTCCTGAGCTTTTTTTGCTAATCTGTACCTTCAGTTTCATCTATGAATTTTAGATTCCGTTACATATTTTTTTTTAATTCCATGAAAACTCTTGTGATGATTATTGGAATGCCATTGGGTTTACAGCGAATTTGGAAAAGAATTGACATTTTCTTGACTCTTGGTATATCATTGTTTATTCAGATCTTTTGTCTTTTTCAATAGCATTTTGTAGTTTTTTCATAAAGTCAACACACATTTTTCTTACATTTATTTTTCATGAATATTAATTGATATTGTAAGACATACTTTTACTTTATTATACATTCTAATTAGTTATGAATTGTGAATTAAAGCACTATTGGGTTTTAGATATGATTATAATCCAATATACTTACTAAACTCTCTTTTTGAGTTCTAACAGTTTGTTCATCATCTTGGGTTTTCTATGTAAAAAAATTACCTGTAAATTATTATTCTACTGTCTCTTCTAGTAGTTTTTTTTTCTTGTTTTATTGCATTGGATTAGATTACTGAATGACAATTATGATACCAGGAACATCTCTCTTGCTCCTAATTTAAATACAAACGCTTCTAAAATTTTGCCATTACATATAACATTTTCTTTGTATTTTGAGTAGTTACGTTTTATCACACTTGTATTCCTAGATTGCTATCAATGGTTCTTTAAACAAGCACATTTTTTCAAATGTTTTTTCTTCTACCAAGATGGTCATATTGCTTTTATCACTTCATCTATAATATGATTATAATATGCCCTGGAAGTTATTCTAATGTTGAATGATAACTGTATTACTGGGATAAGAGGATAAGAACTGCTATGTCAAAAGATAAAATGTTTGTATATATTCCTGGATCATACCTTCCAGTATTTTATATGGCATCTTCCTGTCTTTCATTCACTGAGTCACTCATTCGTCCATCTGTTACTTGGCATCCAACCAAATAACAATGTGGATACAGAGGTGAGTGAAAAAGATGCTTGCCACTGAGTTACATTCTAGTGCAGACACAGACACATAAACAGAGAAAACACACAAAATAATGGGTTAAGTGCTCTAAAAGAATAATGTATAAGAAGAGAGAGAAATATATAAACATATATAAACACATATGTATATGTATATAAACATATATATGAAATTTTATATTTTCTTCCATTCTTCCTAAATACTAAACACTGGAACACTTCAGAGCTCTTTCTTAAGTACTTTTCTCCTCTAATAGCTTCTGTCCCATGCTTTACAGGTGTGATCTCACATATGCCTTGAGTTTTAAATACCAGATCTAGACTGGAGATTCCAGTTAATAGTTCCTGCCTTTGTACTTATAAAGCCAACTGCCTCCTTTATATTTCAGCTTGGGTGTCTCACAGAAATCTCAAACTTTAAATGCCTCAAGTAGAACCCATGACCCCACACTCTCATCCCCAATCCTGCTTACCTACAGGCCTTCCCATCTTTTTAAAAGTCTTCTCCATTTAGCCAGTTGCTCAAGATGGAAACCTGGCAGTGATAGTTGTTTCCTACCTTTATTCTCATCTCTAAGCTATCCAAGCTATCAACAAAAACATTAAATAGAATTAGTAAATATAACTTTTTACAATCCAAGAAATCAAATTATTTCTTGCAGAGGAACTTACCCAGAAAATAAGCCTAAAGAAAGAAACCTAAAAGAAAATAAAAGCTATTTTAGCTACTGTGAAATTATTAAAAGTAAATAGAAAATACACATAGACATTCAGTGTCTTTCCTCAAATCCACTCAGAAAATATGATGAAAAAATTTGAGGTGTTTTCATAAAAGCAGCAACATTTCACTATATTTAGAACTATACCATCTAGATTATGAATACCACAGCTTTGTGCCTTGTACATGGTAGATTTCAATATATATGTGTTTGATTGAATAGATAAATATATTATTATAAAATCAGTTCAACCTGCATACTAGTCCAGGGAGAATTTTTAAAAATGTTTTTAATGGCTACATACATAATATTTTACCATGCGGATTTGGACGTTTTGGCTATTTAATTTTAGTTATCACAGGGAACATTGCAATAAATATTTATGCACACCCAGAGTTAATTTGGTATTTTATATCTGCTATTAGTATTCATTCTTGGGACCAAAACTACTGGCTCAAAAAGGGGGACAACACTCTAAAGACTCATTAACCAACATTCTAAGGATTCAGTACAGAGCATCACTCTTCTCCTGTCCCATTGCCCCCAAAGAACACACAGCCCTTTCTTCTTCCAATAGTGTTTATTTGAGGCTGTTGTGACCAGGGTCATCAGCTAAGATCAGAAAATAGAAAGAAGAAAAGAAGCAACAGCTTTGGTTATAATGATCCTAGTTCCTTGTCCTGGACCATTTTATGAATGGACTATACTTTGCAACGTGGAAACCCAAGAGTCCTTAACACAGAAAGTTACAAAGTATAAACAGCTCAGGCAAAATGCATGCTCATTGGTGTGGAATATAAACTGCCAGCTGATATGTGCATGAATGGAACATCTATTATAGGTAAGACACTGTATCGGTTTCTTTGTGGGAAAAACATAAATATAAAACCTCCTCCCTGCTCTTTGTGGGGATTTTTTTGGTAATTATGATCTACCTGGTTAATCAAAATATGCCCGTGAGTAACTTATCATTATCCATCTCAATACTTTTCAACTCTAGCAAAACGAAATTTCTTTGGGAGAAAAAAAAAAAAGAAAACAAACAAAACTCCACATCCCACCTAAGGCCAATTAAACCCGAATTGCTGGAGGTGAGGCTGGAACTTCAGGGCCTCTTAGATTTCTCCAGGTGATTCTAATCTTCTGTGTAGACCCGCCCCTGCCATAGATTGCTTGCTGAGCACCAGAAATGGTGGTTATTGAGAATGCCAGGGTCCCTAACCAGTTTAGGCTGCCAAGGAAGGCTTCGCGGTGGCGGTGTGACTTGGATCTCAAAAGAGAGATTTCAGCTGGACCAGATATGGAAGAAACATTCTACATAACAGGCAAAAAGAATGGTGCTAACAAAAGTAGGTCGTAGAGATAAGAGCAGATGTTGCTCTAGGCAGGAGGGCTGGAAAAGGGATGGCTTCAAACTAAGTGAACTGAGAAAAAAATGAGAAAAGACAGTGTGGGGCACAACTTCACTTGAAACGGTGGCGTTTTCAAACTGGTGGCCCATGGCCCCCATCAGACCTATAAACATGTTTGTTTATCCCACGCAATCATTTTTCATTTGAGACATTTAAAAACCAGGAGCTTTCACATTAAAAAAAAAAAAAAAGTAAGATCTGCCAACCCCAGGCCGATGTCTTCACGTAGCCATGGCTGGCTGGAGCTGCTTCCTTTGGGTGGGGCGTGTGGATCTCCTCCCTCCCGCTCCCGGTGCGCTCTGGGCACTATGTCACCTACTTGTTCACGGAAACAGCCGAGCTTCTCACTCTTGGCTGTTTGGCATAGTCTGTGTTCGAGGAGGCGGATGTTGCAGGGAAACGACACTGAGCTGCCGACCCACCGCCATCTTTGCAGTCTCCCATCCAAATGACTTTGGCCAGCTCCCTCACCTTCTGGCCTTCGGTCTGGCAGTCGCAACAATGAGCGGGTAGAAGCGCACACTCTCCAAGGGCACGCTGAACATTGAGATTCTTTGACTCCAACTGGAGGTAGCTCAATTCCACTAGCAACTTGCCTTTATGTATGTTAGGTTGGTGCAAAGGTCACTGCAGTTTTTGCCATTAAAAGTATGATGAAAGCAGCAATTGCTTTTGCACCAACCTAATTGATAGGGCCAGCCCCAAGTGGGAGGGAACAGAGCATTCAGAAGGGAGAGCCACAGAAGGCCATTCAACTCAAGTTCCCCACTGTGAAACAAAACCCAGTGCAACACGGCTTTGGGTCAATGTTCAGCCGCACAAACTTCTCCTTTAGTCTGCCATGCCTGGAAGAGCTACTGACCTCATCTAACTGCACCACTCAGGGAATGTGACGGTCCCTTGAGGGTAGTAACTGAAGGGATGAGCCTGCAAAGAGCTTGAGCACCATGCATATTCTGGAATTAACCTGTGTGTCACATCCACCTGAGCACATACTGGATTCCCCCTTCCCACCAAGGCACTTGGAGTTACGGGATGTCATGAGCTTAGCAGGGCGATGATGTGATTTTTGACCTTATGGTACCAGCTCATTGAATTGCCATATTTTATTTTGTAAATCAAAGCAGCAAACATAATCAGTAAGATTAACTACCAAAAGTCCCCTAAAAATATAGTCAGTGATGAGCACCTATCAGTGTTCTCTGTGAAGGCACATGAAAAGCCGGATAACTCGGCCCTGACTTTATAAGGAAGAAAGGTAAGGATCAATAAGTTCTGCCAACAGAAGGGACAGTTTATTAGCAGTGTTTCATGCTACATTTCTCAAAGTTTAGAGAGCATTTAGACACATCTGTGGGGCTTGTTAAAACCTAGGTTGCTGGCCCCTATCCCTTGAGTTTCTGTTTTGTTTTGAGTAGGGACCTAGAATTTACATTTCTAAGAAATGTCCAGGTGATTCTGATGTTGCTTGTCCAAGAAACTGTGCTGTGTGAAAACCAGTGCTTTACACAATAGTGAACCTCGAATTGAGCTAAGTCTTCCCAGGATCTTTGGTGTTTTCAGCCCTCAGCTATTAAAAATTACTAATACGTGCCACTCACAGTGGCTCATACCTGTAATCTCAACACTTTGGGATGTCGAGGCAGGTAGATCACTTGAGGTCAGGAGTTTGAGACCAGCCTGACCAACATGGTGAAACCGGTCTCTACTAAAAGTATGAAAATTAACTGGGTATGGTGGTGCATGCCTGTAGTACCAGCGACTTGGGAGGCTGAGCCCGGAAATCGCTTGAACCCGGGAGGTGGAGGCTGCAGTGAGCGAAGATCACACCACTGCACTCCAGCCTGGGCGACAGAGTGAGACTCTGTCTCAAAAAAAAAAAAAAAAAAAATTTACTAAAGCAAGAAGATACAGCAATACAGCAATTATTAACTTTTGCTTCTTTTGTTCTCATCACCTGAAAATCCAAATCTACCTGTCTTGTACATCTCAAGTAGAATACCCCTCCTTCAAGGAAAAATTTCCCAAAATGTTATCTGTCTTGTGCAAAGACTTCCTAAATCTTCCAGTTGAGAGGAGTCTTTCCCTCCATAAATAGCCACAGCAGGCATTCTCACAGTGCCCATCTCTGTCTATCTGGGAGTATTTGTGTCTGTGTAGACATATTATATGTATCAAATCTCCCACCTTCCATGCCCCAGAAGATGCTGGGTAATCAAGTCTAAGCTGGTAACTAGGCATAAGTCTTTCTACAAAAGCACCAGACAACCTTTGATTTCTATTCCTGAAAAAAGAAACACTGTTTTAAACTATGACTGAATATTGACATCACACACTTAGAAACACAAACACACACACACATCCATCTAAATGAAAAAAATGTACTTCTCTGAAGGACCACATCCCAAAAGACAATCTGACAAAAGACTAATTGGAAGCTTTAAATACAAAATTATTTTTGGAGGAATGTTGATCTCAAAATGGAGGAAGCCTCTTCTTTAAGTTTCTTTCCTGCCTGCCACTGCTCACTTTGTATGTGGCCCCTACATATAGTTTTGTGTTTCCACAGGATCCGAGGTGTGTGTGTGTTCGTGTGTGCCCGTGTGTGCTTGTGTATGTCTTCATGAACTCTGTTTCCCTCTTCGGCTGTAGGTTCTGTTTTGTATTATGTTCATCTGCATTAAGTCTGTTTGGTGTGATTCTTACAGATGGCATAGAAGAGTATTATTGAAATGACGTTTCTAGTAGCCTGGACACCTTCCAGCACATTCAAATGATAGGACCAAATTCTTTCATCTAATTAAGTTTGAAAATAATTTAGCTGATTGATAGTTTGGGTAGAAAGAACTTCTCTAGACCAGGGAGCCAAAAATGGCACATGCTTGAAGTAATCTCACCTCCTGCCATATTCAGAACTTACCATAAATTACTTCTGCTAATATGTTTCCTGAAATACACTCAAATTATCTATAGCAAAAACCTCCTTGGAAAATTCGATCCGTCCCCTCTATTGTGCTTGTTGTGAACTCAACCCTGTGTAACCAACATCTTTCTCTTTCTTTCTTCACGCTTTGGTGAGTACACAATTTGCAAACTTCAGGGACGGAAATTAACAAAGAAACATTTTTATTAGCAGTCCTAATTTCACATTCTATTAGTGGATCAATTACCTAATGCAAAGACATACAACCAACTTAATAAATAATAATTGATTATTAGGATCACCTGCATACAATCACAATCAATTCACTATTTACTCTTTTGAAAACCAAGACCGTTCACCACAGGGGAGTAAATGGAAAATAGATGAATACGATCAGGTTGATTGCTGCACTAACTACTCAGAGTTTGTGCCAAATTGAGGTACATCCGTAATAGAACCTTGAGAACACAGAGGAAACCACTCCGGTTCCAGATTGCTTTTTCCTCTACACTCGCTGGGAAACACCTCACCGGTGGAACTGCTTCTCACTCATCTTGTAACTCCAGCACTTCACATATACGTAATAGGCACTTAATATGTGTTTGTAGGGTTGAATATAAAACCTACATATACTCCTTCTAAATTTCTGCTTCGTATTCTATCCAAATAAAAAGTGTGCAAGCTTAAGGCTTGTATACTCTCATAGAATTTGAATTCTGGCATTATTTTGTTTATTTAATTATTTAGCCAGTTGGTGATCTAGCTAGTTTTGTGGTTTAGTGGTTTCAAATACTTTGAGTAGAGAAGAAGCCAAGCATGCCTGTTATCAGAGAAAAAAACATTTTTTTTCCAAACCATGGAAATCCTACGTTATTCTAGATTATCTGGATAGTGACATATTTTCTAAATTCACAAGTAATTCTCAAGCAAGACTAGAAATCTCTCTGTTCGAAATGTGTTGTCAAGACTCAGGTACATTATGGAATCCATTTCATCCCCAAAATATAGCTGACAGCATTTTTTAGGTAAATCCTTTATATCTGCGCCAAAGCCACTCAGTTTTCATTATCTTGTATTTTAAGATCAATTATCTTTTAATATGATTCTAAAATTATTCTCAAAGCTAAAGTCAGTGTTGGCTGATTTAGCCATTTGATTTCTTCATAGTTATTTAACTAATAGCTGTAAAGCCACAAATGAATACTGGAAAAAATGGAAGAAAAAAAGTTGTTATCAAAAGCTATGCTTTTCTTTAGTTTCAATTGCCCATATACAACCATATTAATTTAAAATTATGAGCTAGAGATAGAAATACATGAAAATGTTTCACTGAGCCTTTGTTGGTCTTATAATTCCAATTCTACTTTCTATTTTTTTTTTAAGCAATTAATTCCACAACTAACACTCTGTGGCGGATGTCATTCAAACTGCAGAAGCTTATTGGGTAGTTAAAATGATAAAATCAAGTAGTCATTCTACTAATCCCTTTACAAGGAAACAGCTTTCTGCATAAAAAGTGGAACTTATGTGGCCATTAGCAGATGCTACATCAAGCGACCAAAAATATACACATTTAAATTCTTAAGCACAATCTATGAACACTACACAGATGGTTTCCAAGAAACTGTACCTAAATTGATTACGATAAAAATGATCTGCTGCAATTGTTTCTGTCAAAAGGGAGAACAGAATTTGTCCCAATGTGTCGCTCTGCCCACTCATGCAGAGAACCCAGCTGCTGGGACAGATGTTGCTCTAAGCACTTTATTTTAGGGTCATTAAAATGGTTACAGGGGTTAGTCATTCCCTGTTTTATAAATTGTGCTTACTAGCTGAGCTCAACAGATGCTAGAAAACTTCTTTGTAGTTGATCAGAAACAAAGTTTCATCTCAGATCCCCTCTACCTTGTGCTTATATGCAGAAATTAGGAACAAATGGAGATGAACAGTGAAACAAAGAAGTGTGTAAAAATCCTGGCACATTTGATCCAGGAAGGTGTCTTTACATAGATCTGTTAATAATGCTGATGCTGGCCTTGGAGCATCCTTCGGCTGACAATGCAAAGCTGTCTTGAAGGCTTGCATGTGCTCATGTCATTTAAGAACTTTGTGGTCCTCTACTCATATTGTATAAATGCATGTTTTAAATTGATCCTATTCTGTGCTGTCATCCTTGACAAGGTGCTCCACAGAATTTGTCAGACAATAATACAGATATTCCTATTGCTCCTAGAGCACACTTCTTTAGAACATATTTCTAAGCCTTTATGAGAATGTTGTTCTGCTCTCTCCATTACAAGCCACGGTATCCCTATTGAGCTCTGATTTTCTTTTATCATGATATATTGGACTGACACCTAATACATCAGCAAAAATCCAGGAATATCAGCGAAATCAACCTATACAAAATGAGCATACATACCATTGTGGGAAGCTAGCTATTCATGTATAAATAGATGGGATTCATGTTAACGGTGGCTTAAACTATTACCACTCCTACACTTTAATAATCTAGGCTGCAGAACCGATAACAATGCTGACAAATTAATGGAGGCAGAAGGACACAATGTGCTACTATCCTACAGAAAAATCAGGAATTCAGTGGAGACAACTTGCTCAATAACGAAGGCTAGAGGAGAGACGAGAGAATAGCAGGAGAGGGGAGACAGTGGGAGCCAGGCTGCGAGCTATTCTAGAGAAGGGGTGTTCTAAAGTAGATGGGGGCTGAAAGTATTGTGACATTGATATGATTCCAAGGAAGGACAGATAGGCAAGGACTTTGGCTACTTTAAAAAACCCAAGGCTCTCCAGAGACTTAAATTAAATATATATATATATTTAATTTATATATAAATATATATATTTAATTTATATATATATATTTAATTTATATATAAATATATATATTTATATTTTATATATTTTATTTATATATTTATATATTTTAATATATATTTATATACATTTTAATATATTGATATATTTATATATTTTAATATATAAATATATTTATATATTTTAATATATAAATATATTTATATATATTTTAATATATAAATATATTTATATATTTTAATATATAAATATATTTATATATAAATAAATATATTTTTATATAGTTTATATATTTTATTTATATGTTATATATTAAATATATATATTTTATTTATATTTTATATATTATATATATTTTATTTATATTTTATATATTAAATATATATATTTATATTTATTTAATATATATATTATTATATAAAAATATATATTTAATATATATATTTAATATATATTATATGTATAATATATATTAAATATATACTATATATATATACATATATATATAGAGAGAGAGACAGTTTTGGAGCAAGGGCAGGCCAACAGTATGTGGAGCCTGACGCTTATACAAATAATTGGTGGTGGGGGCTGGGAAGCAGGGATCTATAAGAAAGAAAACACAATTCTATGAGCTCAAAATTAGGTACAGAGTCTTGGCAGTGGCCCATGCAAATGATGACAGTGGAGCTTAAACTGAGTTTCTTGGGAAATCTGCAACTGCTTTTGAGCCATTAGTAGAATTCCACATACTTCTTTCCCAAGTAAATATTGCTTGGCTTACTTAATATTGCTGGAAAAGTAAAGAATTTGTACTGTAGTGCAGTGTTTCTCAAACTGGGATCTGCAGGCCAGCAGTGTCAGGTTCATTGGGAAACCAGTTAAAAAGGCAAATTCTCAGACCTTGACTTGGAGTCATTGAGTCAGAAACTTCAGGGGTAGGTCCAGCAATTTGTGTGTGTGTGTGTGTGTTTGTTGTTGTTGTTTGTTTGTTTGTTTGTTTTTTAACCAAGCTCTGCAGGGGATGGTGATGCACCCTCAGGTTTGAGAACCATGACTGTAGGGTATCCATCAACCCCAAAGTCTCCAACTAAAAGCTGAACCAATTTAAGTAATTTTTAGAATTCAGGTGAAACCAGTAACTGAAGATTAAGCACATAAATAGGAAGAAGATCTAAAAACGAATAATCTTCAGTTGACATAAAGAAACATGGAAACCACTTTGATTCAGAAATGGAGATTCACTTGCCTTCTGTGCATCCCCCAGAGTGCCCCTGGACCTGTCCTCCCACCCAGTCCTTGCTACGGGACTACTTGATTCTGCTTACTCTGTCTTTCCCGTTCTGAGCATCAATCGGTCCCAGAGCCGAGGTGTGTTCTGCTTTGTGCTGCCCCCACGTTTATTTCTACAGCTCCCCACTGCCAGCTTCTTCTCTTGTTCACTGGCCCATTTGCAGATCTTGATTCACTTACCTGCTCTCTCATTAATGTTGCAAGAACTCTGCTAGGCACTGCAGAAAGAGCAGACTATAAAATTAAAAGAACCCCAGGCTGCACAGTACTATACTTGCAAGCAAAACATGATTTCAAGGCTGCATGAACTCTGAGAGGGCAGTTGAGGTGGACGGGACAGGGGACCTGACCCAGCTGATGCCCTGTGTATGGGAGTTGAGGAGGATTCAGGCACTGATACCCTAAAATAAGACTTCAAGCCAAGTAACACTCACTTAATTCCTTCAAAGTCTTTCTCATTTGTTTTGTTTTGGTTCAGGTTTTCTTTTGTGTGAGGGAATGGGACAGAGGGACTCACACTCCATGAAAAGAACTACCCAAAGCCCACAATTGAGGGTCCAGAGCTACTTCCAGTCAGTAGAAGGAAGGGTAGGACTCATGCTGCGTAGCAGGAGATGAAGGAGAGAGGTGGGCTAGAAGCCAACTTTGTTAAAATGTTTGGATTTTATGCTCAGGGTTGAGGACTAAGCTCTGATTTTTTTATCTTGCCCAAATTCCTTTCTAAGGGATCTGGGGAGTCGTACCCTAAAAACCATAAATTCTCATCCTATGGGTTTTATTTATCCCTGTATATCCTGACTTACTTTCCATTCTGACTCCAGCATAACAAGGGAAAAAATCAAAATGTTTTACCCCAAAATATATTTCCTTGCCATACCTTGGAATTGCCCTGAAAAGTCTCTTGTGGAACAAAATCCACATGCTATAGACAATCCCCTTTCTCCTTTGTTTTCCTTCCTTCCTTTCCAAATCTAGGAGATAATCAACTCAGAGGCAGGCACCCTTTTAAGTCCCATAAGAAACATTTTACAACCTGCTCTCTCTGAAGTCTGCTATCTGAGAGCTTCCTCTGCATAATAAAACTTGGTCTCCACAATCCTTTGTAGTCACCTCAACATTTCCTTTGATCCCAAGTCTTCAGATAAACTCAACCAATTGTCAACCAGAAAACGTTTAGATTTACCTATAGCCTGGAAGCCGCCCCCCACCACCCCCCAACCCCCGCTTTGAGTTGTCCCACCTTTCTGAAAGAAACCAATGTATTTCTTAAATGTATTTGATTGATGTCTCATGCCTCTCTAAAATGTATAAAACCAAGCTGTACCCCAACCACCTTGGGCACATGTTCTCAGGACCTCCTGAGGGCTGGGTCATGGGCCATGGTCATTCATATTTGGCTCAGAATAAATCTCTTAAAATATTTTACAGAGTTTGACTCTTCTTGTCAACAGGGTATTAGAGAGCCATTGATGAATGGTTTTAATCAGGCTAGCAAAGGGATGAGCTTTTCACTCTGGAAGCATCCCTGTGGAGAACTGAAGTGATTCAGGGTTGTGAGGGTTCCATAAAGTAGTGAGACTAAGAGGAGCCATTGAAACTCATCAGGAAGCTGGTGTGGCAATGCAGAACTATGTGAGCAAGACCTACACCAGCTGGGCTGGACAGAGGGGAGTAGATGGTGTCTAGAGGCCCGTGGTGTTGACGTGTGATGAGACTGTCCTGACTTGAAAGGATGATACCCTATGGCCACGCTTTTCAACGTTCATTTGCATTAGACCCAACCTGAAACCTTGTTAAAGATGTAAGTCCTGAAACTCAAAATTCCAAGATTTTGATCATGGAATTTTTAATTGATTATTCCAAGTGACTCTGATAGAGGTGGTCACTAGCCCACATTTTGAGAAAGCCCAACCTAACAGGCACAAAACATATAATACTCTCACTATCTTCTGAAGCTAGGTGGAATGTAAAGAAGGGGGGAAAAGAACAACTCTGAAGAGTACATTTGTCTGCATTTTCCTTTGATCTTCTAGTAGGGTACCAGACTGCGTAAAGACTGCCAGTCCCCAGACTTTCTGATAAGGAAGGAGAAACTGCCTAAAACCTTGTAGATAATGGTAGACTCAAAAAGAGGATATTGAGATATAATTTTCATAAACCTACCAACTGTTGCTAGCTCACTCTTTTGAGTCCAAATTATTTTCCAGGCTGAATTACTTATATGCTAACTGAGAGCAATTGAAGTCTCAGAAGTTAATGCAGCTTTTTATCAGAGATTTCGAGAAACAAGGCCGCAGACTCCAATGTTAAGAGCCCAGACCTTAAATGAAATTGAATAAAGGGCCCTAGAATAGGATCATAGAACATGGCAGGAAACGTGGGGAGAATGGATAATGGAGGGGTGATTCCTACTTAACTTCTGAAAGAAAATGAAGCCAAACTTGACAAACATTTTGATTTTTGAATAGAAGCTGGAAATCCAAGTGTAAATGCAGTTTGCCAATCTGTAAATGTTGTCATTTGATGTAAATAAAAACAAATATTGTGTATGCAAAATATTGGAGCCTCAGACAAGCAGCTTTTGGACCTCCGTTCATGAGAAATCCCCTCTGGCTTTGGTGCAAGGTGATTCCAGGGTAAATTGATGTGGAAATTTGTATCCCCTTAGGCTGCCGCAGTGGACAGTTTGTGGAGAACCAGGGCCTCTGGTGCCCTTAGCTCATGTGGCAAGTGTGTTTGAGTCTTAAAGGTATGCAATTCTAAAACTATCCTGGTCTTATATAAGCAGGACAAGACTGATACTTCTTCCAGACTGAGATGACAAAACAGCTAACGGGGATAAGTAGAAATAACTGAGTCAAGTGAGCAGATTTGGATAGATTGTGGCCGGCTTGGCACAGACATCCTGCTGAATCTGCCCAAGTGTCTCAAGTGTTGGCCACGCTACCAAACACATTCCCAACTCCCCCATTTACCAGGCTTTAGGGGAAAGTCATTTAGCATCTCTGAGTTAGAATTGCCTTCTAATTACCATGGAGGTAATTTTCATCTTTTTTCCAAGGTCAGGAGGCCACTATTAACTTATTTAGTGAAGAAATATTTACTGGCCTTGATGTTGGACTTGGTTATAAGTTGGTGAACAAAACAAGTGTGGCCAATGCACTCAGGGATTTTGTAATCAAATGAATGAAATAATAATAAAGAATGGTAAAACCCCTGTCAAATCCCACACCGATGCTCATTTTTCATCATTGTGATCATTATTTGACACAATGTTAGTGACAGTACATAATCACTTCCTAGAAGCACCTAACATATGCTTCACATGTTTCTCCAAAGTGACTATGAACAGAGTTAAAAGTAGTCTGTTAATACATCATGAAAAAAAAGTCTTGATAGTTTTCTCAACGGTTTTAAATAAACATTTCTGTAGTCTGATTTAAAACACAGGTTATATGTCCATCATCTGTGAACTTCACTTAGGAAACTTCTGGGTGGCATTGTATAGGCAGTCACTCTCCGGGACAACAGGAAGAGCTGTGGGATCAGTTGCTCATCAGAAGGACCAGTCAGACCTACAGATGTGGAGGACACTAGGAAGGATTTAGTTATTGAACTATGGCTAATGCTCCTCCACCAAAATGCAGCTGGTGGCAATTATTGAAGGACATCTCCCTGGAAAAAAAAATTTACCTAAGAAATTCATCTAGCTTACCTGAGGTTTGCACCATATAAATGTCCTGTTTGGGCATCTGTTTATATATCCACAACTGTTTTCCATCCATAGATGCGGCATTTAAGGATATCAAGGTAGGAAAGGAGAGAATGGCTTAACCGCCAGTATTTCCCAGAATCAGCATCTCATGATTGTACTGGTTACTGTGTACATAGTCCAACTTCCAAATTTTATAAATAAATCCAGAAACAGAGAGGTCAAATCCAATTGTGTGCAGCCTCTTAAGTCTTGAGATAGTATACAAAAATGAATTACTGGAATGAGGTTGCCACTGTTCAGGAGCAGTGTCTAAATTTGTGTCTTAACCTTGAACTTGGTCTCAACTGGGCCTTACTGCTCTGTTGTCCACATTTCTCAGCAACACATTTAGACTCTACAGGTAAGTTATTCCAAATGGTTCATGCTGGAGTTGGTAAGACCCATAGGTGAGATCCTCCTATGCATCTACCTTCTACTCCAGAGAGTGATTCCCATTTTCCCATTTTTAAACTCTGCTACGGATAAAATAGTCCAATAAATCTTATCCTACAAGAGGAAAATATTAGCCTAAACAAGGCTGAAAATACAGTATGAATGATGTCTTTGTGATTATGACACTGAGGACACTATTTCCTCATCCATTTATCTTTGGTTCCACTGGCTTTAAAGAATTGCTTCTGTGCATTGTCATCCTGTTGGCTTATGGACTTTTCACACAGTTGATTTGGTTCTTCACAGTTTACACGACACTTTCATATGTATGAGTCACTAAACTTGCACAATATTTTAAAAAGAAATTTGGATGAATCGTATGCAAATGTTTTCTCCCATTCTATAGGTTGTCTCTTCGTTCTGTCGATTGTTTCCTGGGCTGTGCAGAAGCTTTTTAGCTTACTATAGTCTCATCTGTCTATTTTTGTTTTTGTTATCTGGGTTTTTGAAGTCTTAACCATACCATGCCTAGATCAACGTCCTGAAGCATTTACCCTCTGTTTTCTTCTAATGGTTTTATAGTTTCAGATCTTACATTTAAGTCTCTAGTCTATTTTGAGTTGACTTTTGTATATGGTTTAGAGATGGGGGGTCATATACAAATTGTAGACACACATTGAAATATCACTGTGTATATCATCAATATGTGCAATTATTATGTGCCACCTAAAATAAAAGGAAAAAAATCAAAAAAAATAATAAATGCTTTGTCCTGTGGTTTCATATCATGGGTTAAAGTAGAATATTCTACCTTATAGAAGTTGCATTGACCCCTTTATGATTCATGTACTTCAAGGACCTTCAAAGGTCTTTGAAATTAAAAAAAAAATGGAGGAGGGAAGATGTAAAAACTCTTGTTAAACATTAATATTTTTATTTTCAGAGAAATATTTTTAAAAATATCTTCTTCTCTCTGGAAGGCAGGAGGAAGTTCAAACTCTTGGATCTTGAGTTTCTTTACGAATTAAGAAAGCTGACTTCATTGAGGAGTAATTGCAATTTGGATTAAGCAGTTATTATTGTGGCCTATTTTGGAAGATAAAACTTTCAAAAGATGGAATATCGTGGGTGAACTTTTGGGCAGGGTTATATGCTGAGCTATTTTCTAAACATTTGTAAAGTAACTTAAAGAAAAATGGAAATAAGCCAAGAGCAAGATTGGAACCTATAATCAATATCATGTCATGGAGTTTCCAGCTCTCATTTCTAACAACTTTAGAAGTGACCATTCCTTCCCGTGAACTTCAGTTCAACTTTGCATACACCATGGCATATGGCACTTTTACAAGTTTCATCTTCCCCACCGAATTCTAAATTCCTTAAAGGCAGTGACTGAAGTTTACTTACCTCTGTAGCTCCTATACATACAAAAAGCACAGTTTGTTGTACCAGTAGGTGCTCAATCAACAATGAATGAACGGTAATTAAAAGAAATAATTGCTGCCTTTACTTTGGAGGAAACCATAGGACCATGATGAAGAAGCTCATGATAACAAATTGACACACGGAGGTAACATATGGCAAAGAGGTTTAGCTTAAATGTGTGACCCATATTCCAGGAAATATGCTGGCATGCATTCAGACTGTTCGCGCTCTGAAATGGTGTGAAATAAACCCCAAAAACTATGCTGTCCAAATTATCAGGCAATGCACTACACAAGGTATTGATAACATGCAAGTTTGCAAAAAAGTGACCAGAAGTGGGCAAATTAAGCAACATTTGAGGGTCTGCTCCTCCCCTTCACAATCATGCTCCTCATTTCTCATTTTCTCACTCCAGGAAGGGTATATACTCTCAACTTGGTAATTCTGGAACTTAATGAAGTCATTATTTAAAATAAATTGTTTTAAAAATCCTAATTTACACTTCAAATTGATCTGGATTCCATGTGGCAAACCAGTTGGAAGAGGCCAACAGTAGGTTCAACAAGATGATCTAAGAAGCTGCAGTTGGCAAAAGAGGCTGATGATTTGAGCTGGGCTTGTGGCAGCGGCTACTGGAGAGATTTGGAGGGTGAGCTCATAGAGGTTGATGATGGATTGGATGTGGGCATGAGAAGGAAAGAGATGTCCAGATATCTTGGCCTGAGGAACCTGATGCATGGAAAGAATGTTTCTTCAGATCCAGAAGACCAGAGGGGAGAAGGTGAGGTGCCAGAGCAGAAATTCAGTTCCATGCATGTTAATTTTGAAATGCATGAAACTGGTCCCAGTGAAAACAGCAATAGAGAAGTTGTGATTCTGGAGTTCAGAAGAAAATTCTTGGCTGGAGATCTATATTTAGAAGTCTTCAGCGTAGAAATAGTATTTTTAAAACAAAATGTATACCTTAGAATTAGCCAGATGGTAAAAATTGGAAAACTGAAAATACGTAACAAAGGATAAACAAGGAAATTACAAGTAACATAGCAAAATAAGTACAAAAGAAGAAGAAATGGTGGAAGACAAGGCACATCACTTCTAAACCTAAGTGGAAACAGAAAAAATAAACAACTGTAAAAAAAACTTAATATGGGGTCAAAAAACTAAAAGCCTGAATTACAACAGATAAACCCACAATAAAATAACTCAGAAAAGATGAAGGTGTTGGATGATGCCAGGTCAACCAGGCAGATTCAGACATATGAAAAGCAAGGACCCAGCATAAGACTCAGTGAGGTTGGCCTCAATGTCAGGGAGGAGACCACCCCTCATATTGTCTTATGCCCAATTTCTGCCTCCAAAGAAAGAAAAAGTAAAAACTAAAAGGCAGAAATGAAATCCACAAGCAGACAGCCCGGCGCCACACCCTGGGCCTGGTAGTTAAAGATCGACCCCTGACCTAATCGGTTATGTTATCTATAGATTACAGACATCCTATAGAAAAGCACTGTGAAAATCCCTATCCTGTTTTGTCCCTATCTAATTACCGGTGCATGCAGCCCCCAGTCATGTACCCCCTGCTTGCTCAATGGATCACGACCCTCTCACACGCACCCCTTTAGAGTTGTGAGCCCTTAAAAGGGACAGGAATTGCTCACTCGGGGAGCTCGGCTCTTGAGACAGGAGTCTTGCCAATGCCTTGGGCCGAATAAACCCCTTCCTTCTTTCACTCGGTGTCTGAAGAGTTTTGTCTGCGGCTCGTCCTGCTACAAATGGAAGTAGCAATCTCATACACCCGGACATTGGGTTGTTTGGGAAGAGGCTGCCAAAAAGTAGCATGAAAATAGTAGAGCCTTTTGCTATATATTATTTGTACATTGCACTAGAGAGTTTGCAAGTGAGGAGCAATGGGATGATGCTAGGTGGTCTGCCCAAGCATTGAGGTGAGGGACAGGGCAATAAAGTCAGCACCTTTAGATGATGCTAGGTCCAACCTTGGGATCAAATTTAAGACCATTCCTCCTTCCCCCATTATTCTGCACCCAGCAGCAGGGAGACTTTTTAAAAAGATAAAATCTGATTATTTCGTTGCTCTGGATAAAACCCTTTGCTTTTAGACTTCTAAACCTAAATTGTTGACACAGCTTCTGTCATCTGGCCTCTCATGACTTCTGCATTTTGTGCAACTTTCTCATCTTTGCTGTAACCAAAGCAGTCTTTCATTTGCTTAGAGGATCTTTTTTTGTTGCAGAGCTATTACACGGGCTTGACTCTTTCTAGAGGGTTCTATACTCTTGCAGTTTAACTAAGGTTTCTCCACTCGTCAGATCGCATATGAAAGAGCACATTACAGGAGACTTTTCTCACTCTCAGCCAAGATCTCATCACTTCTTATTTTTTCTTTAACAGTTAACAGTTTACAATTACATATTTGAAATACTGGAATATTGCAGGGTAATTACTCTAATTGTCTGTAACCTTCACTAAGCTCTATGCCTCAAGAGGGTAGGGTTGTATTAGTTCTTCTCATGCTGCTAATAGACATACCCGAGACTGGGTAATTTATAAAGGAAAGAGGTTCAGTGGACTCACAGTTCCACACAGCTGGGGAGGCCTCACGATCCCAGAAGGCAAAGGAACAGCAAAGAGATATCTCACATAGTGGCAAGGAAGAGAGTTTGCGCAGGAGAACTCTCATTTATAAAGCCATCAGATCTCGTGAGACTCACTCACTACTACAAGAACAGTATGGGGGAAACCGCCCCCCGTGATTCAATTATCTCCACCTGGCCCCACCCTTAACATGTGGGGATTAATACTATTCAAGGTGAGATTTGGATGGGGACACAGCCAAACTGTATCAAGCATCTTGCCAGTTTTACTCACGTCTTTATCCCCTGTGTTTAGGACAGAGCCAGGCACAGAAGCAAAATGGTTTTTTCTGTCCTTTTTTACTGACCCTGATGATAAATGGATGGTGCTGTCTGAGAGAACCCAGGTAGAGAAAGTTAATCAATGAATACTTTTGAATGAAGTAATTCATTCTAGGACATTCTTTCTTGCCTATATGATAGTTGGTAAAAATAGGCAAAACAGAGAACCAAGGGAAAAAGACATTTGACTAATTCTCCCTTTGACTTATTTCTGTGATTTAGTGGCTGTGTGGCAGTTTCTAGACTTAGGTGATGAGAGCTAAGAGCAGAGCTTTCATTTGCTCCAAAAGGAGATGTTGGTTCATTTTGCCCAAAGAAGCAGGGACAGAATGTAAAGTACTGACACCTAACAGTAGCAAAATATGTTTAGCCACTTTCCTCCTCTTTAAAATGTAATCCACATTAAAAAGAAAACACTCAGATGAGTTTCAAATAAAATTCCAATCATGTGTTGTGGCCAGAATCACCAGCATCAGCGAAGACCACTGTCAGTTTCAGTCATTCCAATGTGCAACGTCATGTTCTCTTCCTCGTTCGTCTTCAGGGAGTGATACCAACCCATATCTTGTGTTAATTCTGTTGGCCATACATTTGCTGTCCTTTAGCACACTAAGATGATGGAAAGTTGGTTTCTCTGGTCTTCGTTAATGCCCGGGATGATGGTCTTTTGGTGCTAGAAATAGTTTTAGTCTCATGTAGATTTGATTAGCAAAGTGATTTGAAGGATCAGGCATTTTTGGAAAGAGCAAATTACAGAGAAGATTGAATAGATTGGAGAACATTGAAGAGATCTGCCTTTATTTCTAGGATACTATACAGATTAATCACTTATTGTTTGCCTCATTATAGTTCAGGCTGGAGACAAAAACCAATAAACAAATATGCTGTAAATTACTCAATGCTTGAAACTTCTTTATCACTGGTTACCTCATGGCACCCTTTCCCAGCTCAGCCCAGCCCTGCCTTTCCCTTCTTTTTCCTTTTCCTCCCTCCCTCCCTCCTTCCCTCCTTCCCTTCCTTCCTTCTTTCCTTCCTTCCTTCTTTCCTTCCTTCCTTCTTTCCTTCCTTCCTTCCTTCCACCCATTCTTTCTCCTGTTTCTTATGCCATAATTATCCCCACTTTCTCTCATTCTCCCACTCTCTCTGCTATCATTTAAACGTCTGTCCTTCCAGAATTCATATGTAAAAAGTCAAAAACCAAACTGATGGTATTAGGAGGTGGGGCCTTTGGGAGGTGATTAGGTCACGAAGGCTCCACCTTGGTGGGTGGGATTAGTGCCCCCATAAAAGGGCTGGAGAGAACAGTGAGATCCTTTTGCCCTTCCATCTGTTCCCCCATGTAAGATCACAACATTCATTTCCTTCATTCCTCCCACCATGTGAGGACGCAGAGAAAGCACAGTCAATGAGGAACAGACCCTCACCAGACACTGACTTTCATTCTCTACAACTGTAAGAAATACATTTCTTTTCTTTAAAAACTGCCATCTAAAGTATTTTGCTATAGCAGCAGAAATGAACTGAGTCTCTCTCTCTCTCTCTCTCTCTCTCTCTCTGTTGCTGTCTCTCTCTCTCCATCTTCCATCCTTGGAAATCTGTTTAGGAAAATTAGGAAGCATCAAGAACAGAAAAGTGGGTTCAAATATTTAACCTTACTGAACGGCAGTTACCATAGGATGAGGTAGGTTTTGTTTCAGAAATCAAACCTATTGAGGTAAAATGCTGGAAGTTAAATTTCATTGATTATAAAACAAAAATACAAATAATAACATCAAAGGTTAAAGTAACAAATTTGCTAAAATAAAAACAAACACAGAAATAATTAAATTTACCTCACAATCCTCTCAGGTCACATATTATATATAAACTGCTTTAGGAGGGCTGCCTGTCATATTACTTATAAAATTAATTATACATTTCTTGAAGATAGAAAACATACTATATTTACTTTTCATCTTTTAGTGTAGGATTGGTCATAGAATACAATTGCTGCCAAAGTTAGTTTAAAATTGAATATTATAAAGAAATACATGTTTACAGTGATTAAAACCATGTATTTTTTTTGTCTGAATTAGTACAGCAACATGGTATGGCCCGACACTACCTTCCATCCATGACCAGGGGAGAAAATGATTCCCTTAATATCATTTCTTCATTCGTGGATATAAAATAATTGTGAAATATCAGTTGGCACATGAGCTTCTCTAGTATAGAATATTTACTTAAAACAACTTTTAATGTAAAAATAAACAAAGAAAAACTGCAGATGAGTAAAACTGCTCCTAACAAGGAGATCACAGACTTTTAAAAGTTGTATGGATAGTATTGAATTCCCCGATGTCTAGTTACATAATTTTCTTCTAAAATTTTGAAACAAAATTATGGAGAAAATATTAAAATGTTTTAAATAAAATAATACATAATATGATAAATATATCCAATAACAAATAAACAATAATGAAATAAATGAAAAGGGAACAACATCAGTACTATATTCATTGTTTAAAGTATCTTTAACTTTTTTTCTTATTGTAAATAATGCTTGTAAACATTTAGAAGATACAGAAAGTAATTTAGAAAATAAAATCTACCAAACCCCATCACTGGGGGCTATCCATTGTGAAGATTACACTGTATTTTTTTCAATTCAGTATGTCAGGAGGCACCTTGGCACAGGGATCAGAATGAAACCAGCCCATTTCTCTGATCCCTGAAGATCAGAGGGATTGACAACTCGAGACAGATGGTCTGATGTACTGGCCCCAAGGTGAGGCCAGAACTTGCACCTAGGTGAAAATTCTCCTTGCCAGGACTTCATTGGGGCTTTCCTGCAATGCACTTCAAGCATCTCTCTGTTGGAGGAATTTTGATAGCAGGTACTTGGGGTTATGGATGGGGGAGGTATCTGAGCCTGGCATTATGACCTTCAGGTAAGACCTGGGGCTGACTTGGATGGAATGGGAGTATTCCAGTAGGCTGTGCGTTGGCTGAGTCTGGTAGGCATGGCTGGGGGCAGGACAGCTTCTGTTTCTTTGGCAGAAACACATGCTAGACTTGCTTTCTGCTTCAGCACTTCTTTTCCCATTAATCAGATTTAAAAGATCTGAGATACCTCATTTGCTTTTTTGAAAATCTGATTCCTGATCATACAAGGAGGGGTCCTACTATAGGATATTAAAACAAATAACAGAATGAAGTCAGAAATATAACTACCTTCCTAGGGCTTGCCATTACTGATGTAATTCCCTCTTCACAGTATAAAATAATAATCTAAGAATGTTCTGTGTACCAACATATGACAATATTAAAAAGCTTGTAACATCTTCTAAAGAAAATGCGATAAAGACATTTTAGGAATTGCCATCAGTCCCCCAGACTTTCTTATAGTATACTTGAGGTGGGCAGATGCTGAAGGAATAACCTAGAAATAAATATGGTTTTTATGGTTGGAAGAGGGGATATATGACAGCATCTTACCACAGTGCTCAGCCAGAGTAAGCTCCCAGTAACAGGCCAAAGAAACACACACTAAACCTCAGAACAAAGAAATCGCTGGGCAATACTATGTCTCAGTATCAAAGCCCATGGTGTTTGTTGTTTAAAAATGCTCTTCACTTTCATTATCCACCTGGCTAATTCCTTCACTTATTCAGAATCTGCTCTAAGAAGCCATCTCTGACTTCTTCAGGCCCAGTCTTCAATATACTCAGACAGACCTTTCCAACTTGCGTACCTTCTCGCCACTCTAGTGGTCAAAACATTGTGTTCTTTTTGATTATTTGTTGCTTATCACCCTATCATACTTTAATAACTCTATTTCTGAGTGAAGATTTCAATAATTTAATAGAATTTACCTGAAATTTGACATCAAAAGAAGAGAGATCTGGCCACCCTTAAATATATTATCCAATTTAAATTAATTTTTGTATGTAGTAACAGGTAGGGGTGAAGTTACTTTTTCTCCTATGTAAATATCTAGAGGTTCCAGCACCATTTGCTAAAAAGGCATTTTGTTATGCAAGTAAGACATTCATTCAAGAAAAATTTGAAAAGAAAGAAAAAGATATGTGGAAACTTATCACACTATAATAGTTACCATTTTACTGAAGTTTATTTTGTGAGTATGTATGTAAGTGTATCTTGTTTTCATGTTATCCTGTCTCCTTCTCTCTTATAATAATACCATCTCTTCAGTTATAACATGTCAAAATATAAATTTTAATATCTATGAAGCAGATCTTACAATTGTTTTACAAACAATAAACAAACCTTTTTGTAGGCCAGATAGAGAAACAGGCTATGACTTATCCTAGCCAGGGCACTGTGGACTCGGCCATGTGTGAAGGTTTCTGTTTACTTTACTGCCATCTCAGCTGAGTTCTCATTGGAAGTGTCAAATATGGTTAAAATTTAAGTTGAACATAAATCTCTATTTGTCTAAAACAATTTTTAAAGGCATTAAAATAAAAGATCTAAGAACTTTCATTTTCAACAATGAAGGAGTTCTTGGTGTTAGTTTTATCCTTCCACCAGAAACAAGCAGAAAAATGAACAAATATATGGCAAAGTTCTTTCAGATAATGGCCAATGGAAAAAATTAAAACTGTGATCCTGGAGATCAGGAAAACAAACAAGTTGAGCCCTATGATTACTGTGTGTTTTTTGTTTGTTTGTTTGTTTTGGTTGTCTTCTGGAGGCATTTTATGGATCTTGTTGCAGAGGGGAAGAATTCAGGCAAGGAATGGAAAAACTGTTGAGCTGAGAATGCAGAAATGGTAGTTTATGACAGCTCAAGTGAATAAAATTGGAAAAACAGAGTACCAAAGAGAAAAGAGCTTTTTAGACAAAGAGATTCTATATATGTATGTATGGGTCCCACTGAGTCTGTTGCTGAAGTCTAAGTTTTGCATGCATAAAGTAAAATTTTACAAAATTGGCCAAAAAATAAAAAATGAGAAACTATAAGCTAATCAATTCCCAAAGCACATACATGCTTGGAATAGAAGGTAAACCAACCAGAGTAAAAAAGACCTTATTGAGCACCCAGATTATTCATTAGAAGCTCCAGAAAAATCACATTTTATACGTGGGTTAAATGAACCCTTGAGTAAAGGCTTATCCAGACCTTCCCCAAAAAACTTAAAATCTAGCTTAAAATAATCATGGTGATCCACAGATCACTTAAATCTCTCTCAAAACAAAGTTTTTAGATAGTCTTTAAAGACAACAAAAAAGTGTAACATTAAATACTGAATAACAATGTCGTAAGTCCAGACTTCAATCAAATATCACTAGCTTACAAAGAAGCAGGAAACTGCGGCACATACCAGACCAAAAAAAGTTAGCCAATGCAGATGAAACTAGTAATTACAGAAATTATGGAACTAGTTAACCAAGACTGTAAAACAGTTAGTACAAATATGCTAAAGGATGTAAAGGATAATATGAACATAAGGATGTTTATGGAATGTCCTTAGAAAAGAACCTTATGGAACTTCTAAACCTAAAAGTTATCCAAAATAAAAAACTTACTAAGTGATCATAATTCAAGATTAAATACAGTGGATTACAATATCAAAGAATTTGAAGTCAGGCAATAGAAATTATAGAAATCAAAGCACAGATACAGATATAAAAAATACCAAAAAAGTTTTAATAAGCTCAGTGCCCTGTGGGACAATATTATATCCATCTATTTTGTGTACAGAAGTAGAAGAGAAAAATATTTTCAGAAATAATGACACAAATTTTCAAAATTTGATGAGAATCATAAACTTGTCTTTTAGATATCTGAAGATATAGGATGGATCCCAACTCAAAATTTTGTTTAAATGTTAAGACTGATGATGCCTCACACATACTATTATGAGATTGTGAAAAGATTTATTACTCACAGAACAAGGCACCTGGGAAGAGGAAGGTAGGTTTCCAAAGCTGGTCTGGAAATGGTTTGGGAGAAGAGGGAAGAAAAGGAAGCTGACTTGGGGTTTTAACTGTGTTTAAGAAATGAGGAGGGGTGAAGGTTCACCAAAGAAGGGAACACTGGGCTTTCTTGTCAATTTTACTAGAGGCAGGCAGAAGGAAAGAGGGACTCCAAGGGATTAAAAGCTGTCAGCACTGAAACTTCAAAAAGTAAAGTCAAACTCTTTATTACAATTCACAAAGCCAAGAAACTTAAGAAAACCCAAGCAGGATAAGCCTAGAGAAGGCCATGCAGAAGCACATTGTAATCATATCTCTATAGAACAATTTGTGAAACAGAACATTTTTAAAAAGCAAGAGAAGAAAGGCACATTATAAACAGAGGGGCAGATATATAAGAATGACTGCAGACTTCTTGTCAGAAGCAATGCAAGATAATATACAATGGACCAAGACCTTTAAAGAATCAAATGAAAGCAAAACCCACCCCAACCCAACCAAAACAAAACAAAGCTAAAATTCTCCTTTCAGCAAAAACTTCTTTAAAAAAGAGGGCAGAGGAAGACATAGATCTGTTTTTGGTAATGGCCAAGTAGCATCATACGTGACCAACTTTCCTGTAACAGACAAGTATAAACTCTGAACATAACACAAAAGCACAGATACCTGAAGGCATTGGTACCTAAATTCTCACAGAAGCACTCAGATTAGGAGGGGTAGTACACAGCCAGTGCAGAGAATTATAATGGAGAGTTGCCATTATTACAGTTTTTACCATGGACCATGGGGAAATCAGATGCAAATGGAAAATGAGAAGAAGAAAAGAGAAGAGAAAAGAGACACAGAAGAAAAGGTGTCAGTTAGAAATTCCCCACATTGTATCTGCCCACATCTCTGGCTGAAACACCCAAAGCAGCTCAGCCAAAGAAAAAGAGTATCTCAACTGGGATCAGAGCTAAAGAAAACAAAACAAAACATAGTTTTCAACTTGAGTACAGCTGAGAAAATTTTTTGCTGGAACAAACATGACATATTGAGGGGGAAAAGATAACAGAAATCAGAATTTCTTTTTTTAAAAAAAATCATATATATATATATATCGTATAAATCATATATATGTATATATTTTTTAAGACAGAGTCTTGCTCTGTCACCCAGGCTGGAGTGCAGTGGCATGATCTCGGCTCACTGCAAACTCTGCCTCCTAGGTTCAAGCGATTCTCCTGCCTCAGCCTCCCCAGTAGCTGGGACTACAGATGCCCACCACCACACATAGCTAATTTTTGTATTTTTGATAGAAACAAGATTTCACCATGTTGGCCAGGTTGGTCTTGAACTCCCAACCTCAGGTAATCCTTCCGCCTAGGCCTCCTAAAGTGCTGGGATTACAGGCATGAGCCACCGCACCTGTCCAACAATATTTAACTTTAAGGCATTGCCATGAAGTAGGTGGCAATGTCTTAACTGTATGCATGTTGTCAGGCCAAGCATCCCTTCCAGCATTGTCAAGGGGAGTGCTAACCTTCTCTCCTTTCATATGACACAGAAATCAGATTTTCACAACTCATTAATCATAATACCTAGAATAGTCCCCCCCCAGCTAAACTGATGAAGAAATTAAATACAAGATGCAAACTTTAGTAATATCTGCAATGAAAGAGAGGACATCATGAAAAATACTACAGAAATTAAAAAGGATAATAGGAAAATATTATGAGCAATTCTATTCCAATACATTTTAAAAATTATATAAAGTGGAAAAATTTCTTAAAGAACACTAATTAAAAAAACTAACCTAGGAAGAAATAGAAAAAAATAGACTTCTGTCAATTAAAAAAATCATATTCATAATTAAAAACCTTCTGAAAAAGAAAACTCCTGGCCCAGATGGCATCACTGGTGAATTCTATCCAACATTTAAGAAAGAAATAATTGCTATGCTACAAAAATTATTTCAGAAAATAGAGGAGTAAGAAACACGTCTCAACTAATTTTATGAAGCCAGAATTACCCTCTATCAAAACTAGACCAAGGCTTTACAAAAACTAAGAAGTATAGACAAATATGCTTCAAGGACACATACCACATATTACATACTTTAAAACTTATAAGCTAATTCAGCGTGTGCATGTGTCTGTATATATGTAGGTATATAAAATGCCATATCATGGCTAAGGAAATGCAAAGATTTAGCAAGTAAATGCGAAGTTGATTTAGCAGTCAAAAATCAATCAGTGCAATTTACCATGTCAACAGAATTAAGAGAAAATGCATATGGTCATCTCAATAGATGCAAAAAAGTATTTGACACAATCCAATACCAATAGAAAGCAATAAACGAATCAATGGAAAAATCACCACGTAAGATGGATGCTGCAATAATACAAGAAGATGGAATGAAAAACAAAAAAGAATGAAAATGTAAGGTGAAACCAGGACAGTGAGAGGGTGAGAGGCTACGAAAGGGATCCAGAGAAGGTGAGGGTGATCTGGGAGTTGCACAAGTAGCAAAGAAAAAAGTAAAGAGAAAAAATGTGAGAGTTTAGGAGAGACAGTGAGGCAGGGAGAAGGGAGAAAGATAAAGACTAAGGGAATTAAAAAGGCATCTAAAGGATTTGAAGCCTCTGATCTGAATATCTAAAAGGATTTTTGTTTTTATTTCATATTATAGTATCTAGTGACAACTGCAATTTAAAAAAAAAGAAAGCACAATGCTGACTCTTCGCACTTTCTAATATGCAATTTCCCAGGTGTCACTATCTTGATAAAACCTGTCCCGCAGCAGTGTTTCTTGAAGTATGGTCTTCACACACTTGCAGCAGAACCACTTTGGCTGCTATTGTTAATGGGTCAGATCCCCCTGCTTCCACCCCATCTCTCCTGACCCAGAATCCCTGGGGTGGAATCTGGTAATTTCAATGTTAATGTGTACCCCATGGAATCCTGATGCACATGAATGCCTAGAGAAGCAATTTAAACACATAAACACATGCAGAAAATACACAACAACAAATCACTTAATATGGCCTCCTTAAAGGGTTTCTGCAATCCAAGTGAAATGTACCATTTGATCTGTATGCTGCAGACAGATTCTACAGGAAAGGTAAACTCCAATCCTTACTGCATGAACACACTGACTGCCTCAGGTGTCCTCCCCTCTTCTAAGCTTACGGCCTTTCCATCTCCTGCATAAATCTAGCCCCTGGTGAGCATTTCTCTCCTGATCTCCTGTAGCACTCACTGCCTGTGTTCCCCCTCCAATCCCCTCAAAAAGTAGGTCCCAGGGGTGGTTGGATGGTTGTTTGTGTTGCTTTGCTCTCTCCTGACCTGTGTGGAGGCTCCTTCAGCCTTGAAGTTAGCTGTGTTGCTCTGCATTTGCTCACCTCCCCTCAAAATGTCGGGACCCGGGAACAGCTGATTGATTCTGAGAGACAGCAGATCATCAGTAGTCATTGTTAGCTGTTCTGTTTACAGAATCTTGGCTATAGGTCATTCAATTCACCAAGTCTCCCGACCAAGCAGGAGGCTGGCATTTCTCTGAGTCCTCTCTCCTCTGCCCAAGTCACGTAGCTCGTTAATGCTACATATTTTGCAAATCAATCCTCCACATATCATCTCCACAGAGTTGCCTTTATTTAGCTCTCATTGCTTATTATCAGGATAGAAAATTCCACCTATTCTCTCAGCTTTCCCTCCCTCCAAGGTATTCTTCACCAATCCTGTCTGCGCAACTGCTACAAAAGGAATCTTTTGCAAACATCCCTATGGTCATCTCACTCCCTTGCTCACAGTGCGATAAACACTCCACTTATCTGTGTATGGCAGCTGGAGGGTCCCTGCCCGACATGGAGTGTCTTTTTATCCTGACTCCACACCTCCGGGTCATGTACCATGTAGCAATATGGCATCAGGAGCTCAGTCTCAGGAAAAGAAATAAAAAATAAGACCTGAGTTTGAGTCCCACCTCCATTACTTATTAGCTATTTGACTAGAACACATCATTTAATTCTCAAAGCCTCAGTTTATCATATATTAAGTAGGCATAATAATAGTACTTGTGTCATTAAGTGATTTCAATCAGTAATTGAAATAGTGCTTGAAAAGTGCTTAACCTAGCCCAGGCATATAGTAAATGCTGAATAAATATGAGTTATTATTATTATCTCATGCTGTTGCGTCTTTATGCAATTCCTTCTGCTTAGAATGCCCTTCCTATCCTGGCCCACCTAGAAAACTCCTACTGTTTGTTTCTATTCAACTACTATCTGTTCAACTCTTGCCTTCTCTGAACAGCCTAGTGATCATCCACACCATTTGGCATTTTAAGTTCAGTTTTCTCAACCATCTAACTCGCTCCAGTGTTAAGAATGCTAAAATATATGCCTTCCCTGATAAACAAGGGAAAGCCCCCCACCCCCCATATTTATTTCTGTATCTCCAAAAGTTAGGACAGTAATCCTGTGACTTTGCATTTTCAGTCAGTTGGCTGACAGAATGGATGAACAGTTTTTCAATGTCCTTGTCTGTTTACCAAGGGTCATTCCCATCTCTTTGAATATATTTAAAGTAGCATTAAAACACACAAGATATTCAGGGCAGAGGGAAATTAATCATTTATTTCCTTCAAAATACAGCTTAATTGGAGGATTGGGTAAGTAGAGAAATAATAATCCAAGTGAATTTCTTTGTTCCCTGGGGAATGTTCCCTCATCCATACAGATCCCAACCGTCCCCCGCAGTGTGTCCTACACAGTAGAGTCTTACATTCGTCTTTATGTTGTGGGAATGATGCTGTTGCCTGAGGATACGTGTGAAAGTGAGACTCATACTTCAATTCCAGATTGGAGGGAGCTGCTATCCAGCTTGTGAAAGCTCTTCTAAAAGATTCTTCTTTTTAATTGGAGCACAGAAAACTATGCTAAGCTTTTCTTATTGTAGGTTTCCTAATACGTTGGACCATGACAATTTTGGGAAATGTGTTTATCACCCAGTTTGGGGCAAAGCATGAGGTTAAAAGACCTATTGTTTGTGACTTGGAAGCACGGATTTCCCAGGCCTCTGCAAGCAGGCAACCCTCTGAAAACAGTTTTTGTCTATTGCCACACTGCAATCACTTGCTTCATTGTTGAAATTCAGTTTGAGAAGAAAAAAAAAACAGGAAAGAAAGAACGAAAAGAAAAGCAATTGTCATCTGCAGCTGCAAACTCCAAAATCTTTTGGGGCTCAAGACACATTGGAATTGCTGAAGCCATTAGAAGAGTCTTTTTTCATTGTGATTCGACTTTTTCACCTTCAGTTCACTTCTCAAGTCTTCTCAGATCCATGAGGATTATGCTTTGTGTTATCTAAACCATATCCTAGAATCTATGATTTTTAGCCTTGAAGCAGATTTTTTTTTTGAGAAATCCAGCACAAGTTTATCGTGTTACTCTACTGATCTCTTCTTTATAACAGTTTTTCATATTTTAGCAAATAACTGGATTTGACATGAATTTTGGAGGCTAATAACTGATATCTCAGCAAAATAAGAATTAGCCAAAATATTTAAATTGCACACCAGATCCTTCTCCTCACTGTCATGCTAATTGTAGGTTTTCCTAATTGAGAATCTGTGGGTGGGTATCTACCCCGGAAGCCTCCTATGTGTCAAGACATCTGGTTCACTAACCATCATGCTGCCTTTCAGTGGCAACCAACTGCAAACACCACTTCTCCCTGGGACCTACGGCTGTGAGGCAGGCTTGCTTAGATCTGAAGCTGGCTGACTGCGATGTGAGGGAAATGGGCAAAGAAGAGTGCCAGGCTGCTGGCTTTTATGTTTGCAATAGAGTTTGGCTGCGGCAGGGTAGTCCTTCTAAGCACACAGCCTGCGAGTTATGTCATCCCATTGCTTTTTTTTTGAATAACAATTTTCAAAAGGAAAATGCTTTGTTGCATGGAATATGCCTGTCAAGTTCAAGAAAAACTGTGTTTGAATAAAGGTGTTCAAAGCCAAACAATCAGTCCTCTCCTGTCCTCACCATTGTGTAGGGAGGGTGCCAGGCTGGGCCACAGACCACAAAACACATTAGGATGAATGACGTTCAGGGAAAAGAAATTCATTGTTATTTAACTAAAATATATTGTCTTGTTTGAGTTAAAAATATAATTTTAAACTCAGATGAAACTGTACTTATTTCACATTGCTCTACCTACATGACATTATACAAATAATTTAATCTCTTTCCCCGTCTTCTCCCACATGCGAATGGGAATGACTTGTCTATTTCAAAGCCATAAGATGGAGAGAGGAGAGAAGGAAAATTTACTTTGTGTCTGACATGCAGGAGTTCCCAAAGAATGGAGCTTTCTCCTGCATTTTGCAGAAGTTCTACCTGAATGAATAAAGAGATCCCTATCGTTAAAAGTAATAGAAAAAAACAAATGGCTTAGGTCAGATTTCTCTGAAATGGCCTAAAGCACACCAGGGCAGAGATTACAGGAAAGTTGAAAATAATGTATTCAACACTGATACAATCAGTGTTTTCCACCCTCTGTTGCTCATCAAATGCAGCAATGGACACTTATTGTTGAAGATAATCCTGAAAAATAATTTAGACAGAAATAACAGAGATATATCGGCATAGAGCTACAGAAACTTAGTCACAAATACTCACCAAACAAACAGATATGCCACCATGTAAGCCTAATACCCTCATAGAATTTAAAGCCCTACTAGCAACTTTGCAAAATTCTTCAGTGAAAGTACTATTTTCCTGATGTCTGTGAGTATTTCAGGCAACTGCTTGGTACAATTTTGTGAAAATAAATTTAAGCAACAGATCACAGGATTGGAGAGATGACCCATGGAAGCTGACACTAAACCCAGCCAATGCCTTGGTTTCATGGACACTATAACATATACTTTGCATCTTCTGGTTCCTTGATTTTGACATCAAGTTCCACACAGTTGCATTTTTCCTTGCCAACCCCCTTCCTCCACCAAAATAAACAGCACCCTTCAACAGATGAATAAAAAATTGTGAACAATACTAGTCAACGTTTAAAATGAACAAAGTAGCACTGTATGAATCAACACCAAAATGTCAAAAACATGTTGCTTTAGAAAAAAGATAGTGGAAAAAAATATGTATGCAATGTGATATCATTTATAAAAAGTTTTCAAATCTAAAAATGGTTTAAAATTTTCTCGCGATAACTAGAAATGATTTTAAACACTTGGGTAGGAGTAAGAACACCAAATGCACGCTAATGATTATCTTCATGGGAGAATCAGGAGAGAAGGATTTCGTGCAGTACACAGGGGCCACACCAGCTGTGTAATAACTTCCCCCAAAGTCATCTGCAGCAAACATAACATGGCACAGATTGGAAGTTGATAAAGTTGGGAGTGGTACCTAGACACTCACTATTTTAATCTCTTTTTTTTTTTTTTGAGAGGGAGTCTTACTCTGTCACCCAGGCTGGAGTGCAATGGTGTGATCTGGGCTCACTGCAACCTCCGCCTCCCAGGTTCAAGTAATTCTTCTGCCTCAGCCTCCTAAGTAGCTGAGATTATAGGCACGTGCCACCACAGCTAGCTAATTTTTGTATTTTTAGTAGAGACTGTGTTTCACCATGTTAGTCAGGCTGGTCTCGAACTCCTGACCTCAGGATCTGCCCGCCTCAGCCTCCCAAAGTGCTGGAATTACAAGCCTGAGCCATTGCACCTGGCCTTACTCTCTGTTCTTACAAAATGTTTATAATGTTTTATAAACCAAGAAAAAAGACACAAATAATGTAGTTTTAAGACATTGAAAAAGGAAGTTTTACTTTTGGCTGCTACAAGAAATGTGTAAAACTCCTTTCTAGTCCAACCTTCTTGCTGCTGCCTGCCCTGCACTGTGATGATGAAACTCTGTGCATCAATGCTTCTCTGCTAAATTGATTTGGAGGCTGCCCCTCGCCTCCAGAGAGCACATTATCCACTCAAAAGAAACTGGGTAAATGTTTTTGTTGGATTCAAAGCTCTATTGTAGCATGACATTTGGATCCTTTTTGATCTAGCTCAAATCTCCTCTACGAACATAGAGTCCTGCCAGTTGTCAACATCTGTGACCTGCTCAGTCTCTTGGAGCTCCTCACTCGTCTTTGACACCTGTCTGCCTTATCCTGAAATCCCCACTGGTAAATTTCTCTACCTAGGGCACCTATCAATGGCAAAACAGGGTTACATGCATCCCTTTTGAAAAGACCAGGCCAGTGGGTGCTTCCATCTCAGGGTGCCCCTAACTGAAGGAACATTTATAGAGCACTTGGCACAGTGTACATGAGGTGTCCGGTTGCTCACCAGTGTACTCTGCTACTTTCCAAGCTGTGAGATCATCGTGGGCATCACCTTATTTATCCATTTGGTCACATGCTGGCCATATAAGAGCTGATTATAAAATACAGAACAAAGTAATGTTTACTTGTGATATGGCTCATGTTTTGATGACAAAAAGTGATAATTCTAGAGATTCACTAACATGGTTCAATTAAAAAAAGAAAAGGAACACATGTGCTAGAATGCATTACAGCACTCAGAATGACAGCCAACATGTAATGAGTGCTGTAGAAGTGATGGTATTATTGGCCCATGAGCACTACATTGTTATATGCATAAATCTGGTTTGGGAGTGCCTCCCCAGGGCCTTGGAAAGCTTGAGAAGCCCCTGCTCTTTGGTACAGTGCCTGAAAATCAACTGACATGTTAGCGGCTGTGTGGGAAGCACAGTGATTCAGAGAGCAGCTTTGGAGGCAAAGCTGGGTGATGCTGGGACATGGCTGATCTTCCCTGCAGTTCAGCTTTGATGGCCCCAGCTGTGATGGCACCTTGAAGAGTTATTCTGAAGAAGAATGAAACAATGTAGGTATAGCCCCCAGCATGGCAACATCACTCATACGTGTGGGACAAATTGGCCAGGCCCCAGCTCAGTGGAATTCCACTAGGCATGTTGGCTGAGAGTGAAGAGAATAGCCCAGCAGTGCTTACCTCCTGTGGACTAGTGTATATTTCTTTTTTGTTTGTTTGTTTCTTTTTTTGAGATGGAGTTTTGCTCTTGTTGCCCAGGCTGGAGTGCAATGGCGCAATCTCGGCTCACCACGACTTCTGCCTCCCAGGTTCAAACAATTCTCCTGCCTCAGCCTCCCAAGTAGCTGAGATTACAGGCACGTGCCACCACGCCTGGCTAATTTTGTATTTTCAGTAGGGATGGGGTTTCTCCACGTTGATCAGGCTGGTCTCAAACTCCCGACCTCAGATGATCCCCCCGCTTCGACCTCCCAAAGTGCTGGGATTACAGGCGTGAGCCACCGCACCCTGCCGGCTAGAGTATATTTCTCACTATTGGAAGAGAACGATGGCTTGGTAGAACAGCATCGGGCTTAGATTTAAGGGTCTGCGTTGAAACTCTGGCTGCAACACAAATGTTGAGCCTTTTGTGGAGTCACTTAAACTCTCTTAGTCCCCATTTCTCTGTCAAACGACTATCATAAGACCTACTTCTCAGAGTGACCATGAAGCCTAAAGGAAGTCATGAAGCCTAAATGAAAGCACCCAGAGTGTGCCAATGAATGTATTAGAGTTGACACTTCACATTAGAGTAGCCTTTTTCTGTTGTTGTTTTTTAAATCACTGCTACTACAGACCAGAGAATAGTTATCTATTAGTTGTGTATTTTCTTGCATAGCACTGAGCTAGGAACTGATGAAGCAGAGGCCAACCAAACAGACATGCTCCCTGCTTGTCTGACTTTTCATCTATGTAATAACTTTGAATAACTCCTTAAAATAAATAAAGATAAATGCTCACTCTTATATGGTAAAGAAACTGAGGTCTAACAACTTTAAGACAAAGACAAACAATATTTTGACATGTCATGAGGTCTACCAAAGTACCTTGACTATAACATGTATAGAATTAAAGATGCATCAAAATATGCATGAAGAATTCCGAGGCAGAAAGAAAAGTTGTCGGCAGTGGGGGTTTTCTAAAGAGAAATGAGCAGCAGTCTCCCAGGAGCCACACCCTGTCTCTCAGCCATGTTTTATTTATTGACCATGGGACTCTGGCAGGAGGACATGTGTCTTCTCTTTAACCTCAATGAGAGAATGCGGGGAATGGCCCCAAGCAAAGGAGGTCCTGCCCATCCTTGGGCAAGAGTCATATGTGCTTCTCCTCCATCACCCCAAGCCAATGCCTCATTTTCCAAACCAGCCTCCTCTCTACACCCCTGTCCCTACAAATGCTTGACTGGCTAAGAGGATGGATGGGCATTTGGCAGATGAAGTCGGGGCTGCTCAGTATACTTGGACTTTGGCCAGTGATTTGAGATTGAGGTGGGCATAGAAAAGTGTTAGCTGGAAGACAGCTGCAATTGTAAGCTGGGAGAGCACAGGGCAGTGCACTCTCTTTCCTCTGAACTTGTAGCTGAAAGAAGCTCGCTGCTGCCACACACCTGTGACTTTGTGTGAGATGTGAGCTGCCGGTCCCAGGGAGCCCCTCAGAGAGCTGGTGGGAGCAGAGGCACCCTGCACCCTCACAAAGTTCTCCACAGTTCAGCTGCACCTGGGACTGTGTAGGTGTGTTTTTCTCCTCTTGTTGATTTGGTTACCGAAAAGAGCTTTTGATGGAGACCACATCCTTTTACTGAGTATCAAGAAAGTTTATTAAAAGTAGCTCAGAGAACACAATAAAACCCCCAACTATCTGATTCAATAGTGCTCGCCTGACTTTCCTTTCTCTGTCACCAAGTTATAAACACACCTTCTGTAATCAGCTGTACTTTCCATCTTGAAAGGATATTTCAGAAAGGGAGATAAGATAAACGGGCAATGGCAGATGATAAATCAGAATGTATATAGGATTCTTTTAAAAAGATATGGTAAATTCTCATTCAAAGTATACGAAAGCATGTACTGCTGAGTTACAAATACTGATATGCTTTAACTCATTCTATGATAACAGCCAGGAATGTATCTAAGACAGCATATAACTTTCAAAGAGTCCTTTCTCTTCCGTGCAAATGTTGTTGCTGAGAGTGTCTGCAGCCTGCATGAACTGGCATGTACTGCCAACAGGTACAGGAGCATTCTAAGCAGAGGGAAGATTTAAGTCTTTAGTCCATGTTGGATTAATTTTTGTATAAGGTGAAAGGAAGGGATCCAGTTTCAGCTTTCTACATATGGCTAGCCAGTTTTCCCAGCACCATTTATTAAATAGGGAATCCTTTCCCCATTTCTTGTTTTTGTCAGGTTTGTCAAAGATCAGATGGTTGTAGATGTGTGGTGTTATTTCTGAGGGCTCTATCCTGTTCCATTGGTCTATATCTCTGTTTTGGTACCAGTACCATGCTGTTTTGGTTACTGTAGCCTTGTAGTATAGTTTGAAGTCAGGTAGCATGATCCTCCAGCTTTGTTCTTTCGGCTTAGGATTGACTTGGCAATGTGGGCTCTTTTTTGGTTCCATATGAACTTTAAAGTAGTTTTTTCCCATTGGTAGCTTGATGGGGATGGCATTGCATCTATAAATTACCTTGGGCAGTGTGGCCATTTTCACGCAGAGGGAAGAGCATGTGCAAGGGCAGAAAGGAGTGCCCAGTGTGGAGACTCTACAGCTGAGAGGTTGCACACAATCACTTCTCATGTTAGGCTTACAACAGTCAAGGGAGGTTGTAAGGGATATGTAGGTAATGTGGTTTAAGAGGTCAAAGATCAGAAAAATCACACATTGCAAAAGCCACTGCTTGAAAGGCAAAGAGAACAGGAACTCATAGCTTGGACACTTACTAGCCATGAGGCATTGAGTAAGTGAGCAGCCTCAATGTCTCTGTCTTTAGAATGGGCATGATGATGCCCACTTCATAAGACTTGCTTTAAAGATTGCATTAGGAAAAAAATGTAAATCCTAACATCATGTAGCAGATGCTCGAAAAGTGTCCTTTTTCTTCTCTTTTCCCACTTTTCTTTTTACCTTCCCGTCACGTTCCAGTCCTGTCTCCTCCATCCACCATTCTTGGTGCTGTTTCTTCCCTCTGTGCTTTCCAGGAAGCCCTTCTGGAGCCTATTTTTGAAAGGGGTGAAATTTCTCCTGGCCCTGAGGCCTCACTGAGCTTCTCCCTTTGGCACCCAGGCTGCTCTGCCTCCAAGGCTCCAGCATGTGCTTCCCCAGAGTAGACTCTGAATTGTACATTTTTATTGTTTCTCAACCTGGTGCTTAATGGAGGTTTAACAAATGTTTGCTGCCGAAGATGAAATAGTCTTTTTCAAGCCAGAATTATGGAACAATTACAGTGTCAAAGGGAAGGTTGGCTGCCATTTATGTGAAGGTTAATTGTTAATAGAGCCACCAAAAGAGGACAGCTCACTGCTCTGAAGCCAGAAGTGAAGAAAAGGCTCAACATCAGAAATATTTCTCCTTTTTAACAAATCATTTTTAAGAGAAAGACTTTTGGAATACATCGTTTTTTGACACGAGCTAAGACATCAAATACACACAGCTGAGTCACTGAAAATTAATAAAGAGCAGACATGGGCAGAGATACAGATTACATTAGTAAATTACTGAGTTTATGTTCAGCATGTTGCCTTCCAGGTATGATCTCGTATAATCAATAATCTTTGGATGTTCTGCAAAAGAGACATGCTACCAACTGAATGTCAGTATCCCCTCAAAATTCATAGGTTGAAGCCTTAATCCCTAACGTGATGGTCTTAGGAGGTGGGGCCTGAGAGTGGTGATCAGACCCTGAGGTTGCAGTCCTCATGAATGAGATTAGTGCCCTCAAAAAGAAACACAAAAGAGATGAGTTCTCTGCCAAGTGAGGACACAGCAACAAGGTGGCCTTCTATAAACCAGGATGAAGGCTCACCAGAACCCAACAAGGCTGGCACCCTGACTCCAGACTTCTAGCCTCCAGAACTAGGAGAGGTAAATGTTCTTGAAGCCATCTAGTCTGTGATGTTTGTCACAGCAGTTCATGCTGAGTAAGACAAGACATTATTTCATAAATCCAATGAAAGCTTATGCCAAGGTGATACCAGCTGCTACAAAATCATGATATACAAGGAATTAAATAGCCTAAAAATGAAAGTTTCATTGTATTATCATGGTTTTGTTCTACTGTTAAGAGTAACAAATAACCCCAAGTCCCTGTTACTTAGGAAGCTATGGCAGGAGTATCACTTGAGCCCAGGAGTTTGAGTTCAGCCTGGGCAATATAACAAGAAAAAGAAATAATCCCCAAAGTTCAGAGGCTGAAACAACAAAGGTTTACCCTTCACAAAGGTTATATGTTGGCTGAGGTCAGCTGCTGCTCTGACAGCTATTTTTCCTTCCAAGACCCAGGCTGAAGGAGCAGTTCTTATCTAGGATATGCCCGTCCCCTGGCAGAGGGAAAATGGCATGACCAGATGAGTTGATGGCTATCACAGCTTCTACATGGCTCTTGACACTTTTGCACATTTATCTAGTTGAAGCATGCCCTGTGGTTGAGCCCATGCGAACAGGACAGGGAAGAACCTTCTTCCCATGGGGAAAGTGTGGTGGGGAGGTCACTGTAAACCACAAAGAAGTGGGCAGATATGATGATTCCACAGAGATGGTGAGTAAAACGTTGGAAACAATATTGAATCTTATGGTGATGTTAGAAGTAATAACGTCTCCTGTCCGTTGAGGAGAATCACATGGCATTAAGCTCTACATATGATGACTTTCTCTGCTCCTCTCTGTTGTATATGCCCCAAGAAGACCAGCTAAGAGGATTTTTCTTCTTTGTTTATTTATCCATTTATTTTTAAGACAGGGTTGCCTTGTGCCATACAGGCTGAAGTACAGTGGTACAATTATGGTTCACTACAGCCTCAGCCACCTGGGCTCAAGCAGTCTGCCCACCTCAGCCTCCTGCATTGCTGGGACTACAGGTGCCCACCAATGTGCACACTAGTTATTTTTTTCTTTTTTTTGTAGAAATGGGGTTTCACTATGTTGCCTAGGCTGATCTTAAACTTCTGGCCTCAAGAAATCCCCACACCTTGGCCTCCCAAAGTGTCGAGATTATGGGTATGAACCCAGCATCAGACGCTTTTAACAATTTTCAGGGAAATGTGTGGAGAGCCTGAATGAAAGTATTGGCATAGCACAGATGAGAGAAGGATAGATTTGAAAAATACATAACAACCATAATGATTGAACATAATTTATATGTTATGAAATTGGTAGAGGCCCCCAAAAGAAGTAGAAGTTGTCACCACGGTTTTGGAATTGTTCACTAGCCATTGGACACAGCAGGCTTCATGGGAGTGGGAGTAACAGAGATTCCGCGTTAGTGCAGCCAGCTCATCGATAGTTCTTTACTGGTTAATTTGATTTCTGACCAGCATCTCTATTTACCTGTCTTCCCACAATAATGGAAGATTTCAATAAAGATAGAGATGGCAGTCATTTTGAAATCTGCATTCTCACATTTTTCATTCAGGAGAGAGTGACCATTAACGGACACAGCAGGTGGGGAGGCTCTGAGCACTCACCACGACACAGACACACTTGAACCTCAAGGTGTACTCCAGCAAATTTGGTGCCAACTCACAGCAATTTAACAGCTGCAGGGAAAATGGCAGCTCTCTTCTTAGAGAACTATGTTTCAAGCTCACCAGAGATACTAATGTCTCCAAGTTAAAATGAGGGGCAGAAATTTGGAGTTTTAAATGGTGTGGAAAGTGGTTTTCAAAATTTACTTCCAACAAGAATTTAACTTGGCTAAAAAAGCAACAAAACAATAATGTAGGTTAGAACTGCAGTCAAGGTTTAAGATGGTAGTATTTCCCCTTTTTTTAACCCCCTAATTTTTTCCTTTAATTATAATTTGCTAAGATTTCTTATAAGAATGAAACCTATTGGGATCTAAGAATTTGCTCCAGCAAAAGCCACGTTTTAAATTAATTTCCGTAGAGGAAAGAAGGTCTCCGCATGGGTCATATTAGCCACAGAGGTTAGGATGTGTGAAGGTATTTTAAAACTCCAGAGCTAAAAAAAACATCTCAGGGAAAAAAAGAGCGTTGTTGGAGGGGGGGCAATGATTTCAATTTCTTCCAGAATAGCAGTAAGGCAAAAACCTACCTAATGGGATTAGATATGGTTTTACAAAACTAAGCAGGTGGACTGAAGTTTATTCCAAAAGCTATCGAAAATGGGTAATTTACTTTAAAAAAAAAGTCTGTCAAGTTCTCCTACATTGGACAGGGCTCTGCGTTAGGTGCTATGGGGGGTTACAAAGATTAAGGTAGATATTCTGCCCTCAAGAGGGAAATAATTTAGTTCAGAAGGCAAAGCATATAAAACAAAAGATCTTCATATCTGGTGGAAGTAGCTAAGTCTCAAGAGCTATTTCTAGGGCTTACGCATTAATTTATTTGTTCATTCCTTAAATATTTTAGGACACCTGCTAGGTCCAAGGCTACACTCGACACCGCTACACTGGGGATGCAGTATAAATAAGTGGGACTCCTGTTCTTACTTGGGAGCATGTGGCGGTACTTGGAGGTAATTGTCAATACAGAGGCATATGTGATATAGTCGTAATGACTACTGACTTAGATTTCCTGGGGTTTACCTTGTTCATAAAATTAAAATTATTTTACTTACTTCAAAGAGCTTGTCTAATGATACAATAAGACTGCATACATGCTATTCAGGCACATTCAAAGCCCCAGGCCATACTGAAAATGGCAGTATGTTACAGGACTCTGGAGGAGAGGGCAACCCTCCCTTCCTATTGGGTCAAAGCAAAGCACCAAGAAAAGAAAAAGAGCATCACGAAAACAGATGGGATTGGAAGGCGTTTCTCCCCTTCATCTCCTTGTAAAGTCCAATTTCATCTATCGAAACCTGCCTTGAGTGTTTCCTATCCTGGGAAAATGTTTCTTCCGAGAATAGTCAATGTCCCCTCCATTTTTCTTCCACTGTACATGTCTACGGTAGCATTGATCATGCCCCATTGCTAGACAGTTAAGCTCTTTCCTGTCCTGTTTGCCTGTAATACTTTGGAGAGAAGAAACCATGCCTTTATATTCTTTGTGTCTCTTTCTTCTAGTTCAACTTAGAGTAATATAATGTTTGTTGAATAAATAATGAAGGAAGCAGACCCTCCCTGAGCTATTAGATACCTGAGGAAAGAAAGGCTCACAGGAGAAATAAACACATTGCTCATTCTGTTGTAGGAAATGCATGCACACCCTTGGCACTGAGTAACACAGGCACACTCTAGGCCCATGGTAGATGTTCTTGAAAGAAGGTGTATATTAAATTAGGTGCGGTCGTAGTTAATTTGTCCTTATCATTGTCAGCATGCTAGTCTCACAAACAAAATGTATCAGGCCATTGTTTTTCTTGAAATTGTTTATATAGGATCAAGCACAAACTCCTTTTCATCTTTTTCAACATCTTTTCCATACTTACTGTGACTTATTTTCACCTGCTTTGTCTGAAGCTCTTCCTATTATTTCTCCAGTTCCTGCAGTCTCCATAACTCATATATCCTTTCAAATGCAAAATTATGTCATAGGCAAGAAAAGGCATCTCTGCCTTCTCTGTCTTATATGTTACCATTTGGTCTTCAAAATCCACTACAAACAAAAGTCTTAAAATTTTATCCAAGTAGAATTAGCTTCAGATGCTAGAGATTTTGCTTGTCGTGTATGACATTGCTTCTTTCAAAGCTAGTTGTATCAATTATGCTATGAATTCTACGAGAAAAACAACAACGACAACATGGTATTGGTTTTTTACTTATTTCAGTGCCTAGTAAAATGCATGACTCATCTTAGATGTTCAAAAATGTTAGAAGAAAGAAATGAAAGAGAGGGATGAAAGAAGAAAGGAGGAAGAGAGAAAAGTGGAGGGAAGAGAAGAAAGGAAGAACCATTTATAAAGGAAACATGCCATGAATCTTTGATAATAACACACACACTGGTGTAATTTTATTACATTACCTGTTAGGTTCTGAACCCCTGCTGTGTGCCAGGCACTGTTCTAGAAATTTTACAAGTATTATCCCATTCACTACACACATATCTCTTAAAATATTTGTAAGTTGAACATTTACATCTCCATATACTTTTCATAAAACTTAAGGACTCTGTCTAACTCAACTGGCAGAGAAGTTTTGAGGATTGAGTTACTATAATGAATTGGTTACTATATGTCTTTTCATTTCTATCAGCTCCTGTATAGGTCTTTTACAGTTAAACTACATAACCATTAAATAGATGTTGACTAAATGCTCAATATAAGCAACACTACATTGAGTCCCCGAGGGAGACAGTGAAATGGTTACATGTTTGTTAGGATTCAGTTTGTCCATGTGTTTTATTCTGAGGTTTCCAATGGTCCCAGCAATGTGAGCAAGTTTGTAAGGTTGCCACTCTGTAATTATATGTTTGCCCATTCAGCTAATTATTGCTGTGGTTATATAACCATTTCTGGAAGTGAAACTGCTTTCTAAAAAGTGTGAACATTTTAAAATTTTTATATGTAAATTGAAATTGTCCTCCATAAAACTTTTACCCACACCAAGTGGATAATAAGTTTCTGCACACTCACAAACCCTTAGCATTTTCAGTTTAATGATAATGATAAATTTATGATTAACTTGAGATGATTATTTTCTAATCAGTGGCTAATGATTATAAGTCATTGTATTTTAATGCATGTAATTTGAAGAATCTTTTAGTTTTTAAAAATTGATATATACTAGTTGTACATATTTGGGGCATACATGCGGTAGTGGAATATCTATCTGAATAAAATGCGTAATGACCAAATCAGGGTGACTGGGATATTCATTACCTCAAACATTTATCTTTTCTTTCTGTTGGGACTATTCCAATTTTTCTATTCTGGAGGTTTTGAAATACACAATAAATTATTGTTAACTATAGTCACCCTACTATACTATTGATACTAGAACATATTCCTTCTATCTGACTGTATTTTGTATCCCTTAACACACTTTTCTTAATCTCCCCCTCCACCCTACACTTTCCAGCCTCTCGTAATCATCTTTCTACTCTCTACTTCCATGAGACCCATTTTTTAGCTCCTGCATATAAGTGAGAGCATGCCATGATTGTCTTTCTGTGCTTGGCTTATTTCATTTAACCTGATGACTTTGAGTTCCATCCATGTTGTTGCAAATGGCAGGATTTCATTGTTTTTAATGGCTGAATAATATCCCATTGTGTATATATATACTCCATTTTCTTTATCTGTTCATTTGTTGATGGACACTTAGGTTGGTTTCATGTCTTGGCTATTGCATAGTGTTGCAATAAATAGGAGAGTGTTCCTGTCTTTTTGACATACTGATTTCCTCTTTTTTCTTTTTTGCATATATACCCAGGAGTGGGATGGCTGTATTATATGGTAGCTCTATTTTTAGTTTTTTGAGGAACTTCCACACTGCTCACCATAGTGGCTGCACTTTTCATTTCCATCAACAGTGTATGAGCATTCCCCTTTCTCCATATTCTTGCCAACATCCATTATTTTTTGTCCTTCTTATAATAACCATTTTAACATGTGTGAGATAATATCTCATTGTGGTTTTTATTTGCATTTCCCTGATGATTAGAGGTGTTGAGCCTTTTTTCATATGCCTGTTGGTCATTAGTATGTGTTTTTTTAGAAAATATCTATTCAGGTCTCTCACCCACATTCAAATCATTTTTGTGTGTGTGTGCTATTGAGTTGTTTGAGTTCCTTATATATTCTGGCAATTAATCCCTTGTCACATGGATAGTTTTTAATTATTTTCTCCCATTCCATACATTGTCTCTTCTATTTGTACGTTATTTTATTTGCTGTGCAGAAGCATTTTAGCTTGATGTAATCCCATTTGTCTATTTGAAGAACTTTTTTATATCTGTTGAGCATTTGTATTTCTCATTGTGAATTATATTTTATATGCTTTGTCTATATTTATATTATCGTATTTCTGTTTTCTATCATACATTTTGGATTTTTTGATCTGCACTTTGCAATTTTCTTCACAGCTTGCTATTTAACTTTGTTTATAGTATTTTTGACATATAGATGAATTTTAAAAAATGTAATCAGTTCTATCTGCATTTGGTGTTATGTTTACAAATGATAAATCAATTTAATTTTAGATTCAATGATAGAAAAAGCTACACCAGGGAAGAATTATGAAATATTTTATTTTGAGATAAAATCTTTAACCAGTTTCATATGTCAGCAAGTGACAAGGTATATTGATTTGAAGGTGCTCATAAAAAGATAAAATAGTGAGACCATACTGAACAACAAAGCTTATTCGAGGTTATTCCCTAAACTCCAGACTGAAAAGCAACAAATCCAGTTACTCCAAATTTTTCTGACCCTTAACTGTACTTGGGCACTTTGACCTTTGTCTGGGAAAACATCATATTTGAGCATATTAAGATGGACATTTCCAAATAACTCAATGTATTTAGATAAAATGCCTTCTGCCAGCAACTTCAACAACAGATCACGTGGAACTAGAAGTTTGGAAACTCAGCAGTAGTTTTGACTTTGTTTAATGTTAGGCCTCAGATTATTTTATTTCTCAACAAAGAGGTAAAAACCTAAGTGTACCTGGGATCTGAATCTGTGAACTTTCCAAAATTGATATTTTAGATCATTTTAAATACACATAGAATGCAACTATAAATTTTTTTGTGGCCTGGGAGAATGAAGAGAATTGGTTATGGGCTATCCCTCAGCTTATCTCCACCCCTGCCTGAGGACATTGCTCTGTGTGGAGTGTGTGGGTAGGTGGAAGACAAGAGTTTGGAGCCAGAATTATTTGAAACTTACTTCTGCCTCTTGTGACTTTGGGAAGTTGCCTAAACTTTACTTTGATCCTCTCTGTTAGTGGAAGCTAAGATATTGCCCTAGTAAGGTTAACAGAAATGTCAGGTGCTGAGCAATTGGTAGATCCTAAGTAGATCCTGCACCTGGAGGTGTGGCCTTGTACAAACAAAAGGAACATGGCCCCCTGCTTACTCTGCCTTCTCAGCCCCAGGTTTAGACCTATAACTCTAGTAAAATGATACCTATCTTGTAGGAATGCTTTGAGGAATAAATGACATATGTACATTTGTCACAAATCCCAAGGGACTGTAAGTCCTACTAGGCTATGCTACTGCATTGCCCTTAAGTAATTAGCTTTGTCACTCACCAAGACAACAATTTCAAACTTCTACTCTCTACTGTAACCTTCAGCAATTATTTGTACCCTCTTCACACCCAAGTAATAACCTCACTTCTCATTTCACTGATGAAGCTGAAATAATTAAATGAGAATAGTATCATTTTTCTGACATTTAGAGTACCAGTATACAGGCACTGCCCCCCATGCTTTTACTGCCCCACTTTTTACCATGAATGACCTTTTCTTACCCCTATCTGAAGACAACACTTCTAAATTTTCACTAGATCTGATTCAAAAGTACCTCAAAGCTTTGCTTTTTTATTCCTCTCCCTCTCTTATTCAATTACTATTTCCTTCTCTTCTTCATCACTATTTCCCTTTCTAATGGATATTCCCATCAACATTCTTAGTGCTAAGGGTGCACACACACACACACACACACACACACACACCCCTTGCATTACCCAACACCTTCTCTAGCTAAGATGCCTTTGCAATTCTCTACTTACATTTACAATGAAATTCCTGGAATGGGCTGTGTATAAACTCTCTGCATTTTCCACCTACACAGAAACCATCCTAGTAAAGGCTACAAGTGACTAATAGTGCAAGCTACTATCATGTCTGGGGCTGGACATAGGCAACAGCTTCCTACAGGTCTGCATGATTTTACGCTTGGGCTTCTGAAGTCTGTACTCTAAAGACCAGTAAATGATATTTTCCTTTTTAAAAGTTCTAAATTTTGGTAAAATATACCTAACATAAAATTCACTATCTTAGCCTTTTAAGTGTGCAGTTCAGTGGCATTAAGTACATTCACATTGTTGTGCAACATCACCACCATCCATCTCTACTTCTTCACCAACCTGAACTGACACTATGCAACCTTTAAATAACTCTCCTTTTTCTCTTACGCCAGCACTTGTCTACCTCTCTCTCTATGAAATTGACTCTTCCAGGTACAGCATGTAAGTGGAAACACAGTTTGTCTTTGTGTGATGGTTTTCTTTTGTTTTTTACTTTGCACAATGTCCTCATCCCTGCTCAGCACATGTCAAAATTTTCCTCTCTTGTAAGGCTAAATATTTCATTGTATGCATATACAACATTTTGCTTATCATTAATTCATCAGTGGACACTTAGCTGCTTCCCCCTTTTGACTATAGTGAGTCATGCTGCTATGAACATGTACAAATATCTCTTTGAGACATTGTTTTTTATTCTTTTGTGTATACATCCAGAAGCGGATTGCTGGATCATGTGGTAATTCTATTTTAATTTTTTTGAGAAACTGCTTTTTGTTTTCCATAGTAGCTGCATCATTTTACATTCCTACCAATAGTGCATAAATCCTTGTTCCAGTTTCTTCACATCCTTGCCAACAGCAAATGATCTTTATAAGAGGGAATTAGATCAAAGCACTTTCCTGCTAAAAATAATTCATATATATATATACATGTGTTTCTATTTTTCCTACAACGTACCATAAGGACTGATATGGTTTGCCTGTGACCCCACCCAAATCTCACCTTGAATTGTAATAATCCCCACATGTCAAGGGGGAGGGGCACGTGGAAATAGTTGAATCATGGGGATGGTTTCCCTCAGACTGTTCTCGTGGTAGTGAATAAGTCTCAGGAGATCTGATGGTTTTATAAATGTTCCTCTGCACAAGCTCTCTTTCCTGCCGCCATGTAAGACATGATTTTGTTCCTTATTTGCCTTCCATCATGACTGTGAGGCCTCCCCAGCCATGTGGAACTGTGAGTCCATTAAACCTCTTTCCTTTATAAATTACCCAACCTCGGGTATGTCTTTATTAACAGCATGAGAATGGACTAATATAAGAAACTATATGGTGTGACCTTTGCTTACATCTCCACCCTGAGTCCCAAGCACTCCCTCCCTTTTCTTTTTCACCATACGTGAGCCACGGTCGTCTTGCTTATCAACTTTAAACACCCTGTCTCCTGACTCACTATGCACTTGCTATAATCTCTGGGTGATGCCCTTTCCAAAATTATTCAATTCCTAAGGCTTCAGGTAAAAGGTTTCACTTCTTTCTAAAACATTAGCCCTTACTCTTACAGTGTTTTATTTTCTTTTTGATAATATTCTAGTATCAGAAAATACTTATTTTATGAAAGATTCTGTATTGACTGACTTCATTAAATGAATGCTTCACGGGAGTAGGAACATGTTCTACCTAATACGCCACTGTATTTTCTACTCTTAGAACAGTGCTTGGCCTAGAGTAGACACTCAGTAAATACATGTTGCATGTTGAAAAAATGCATGTAAGAAATTTACTTTCACCATGTCTTTTGGAAGGTAAATAATACATGATAGCCATTTTAAAGAAGAAGGAAATGATAATTATTCAAGCTATTCACACCCTTCCATGTTTTTGGAAGACCAAGAGAGATGCAATCATGATGAAAAATTGCCATGTCTCAACCTCTGCTCTGAATTTATAGGGGAAATAAAGCCAAGAAAACACAAAATAAGAATAAAATTTCACTGGAACTATGCAACTCCCATTCAGATTAATTGGAAGTAAGCACAGGATCTGAAATAGATGGGGGTTTACAACGTTGAAAAGCTTACAGTAGCTTTTGAATGGTCATCACCAAGGAAGACAGACTCCAACTCAGCCATGGGCTGAAGCAGGTCTGTGTGTGGCCGATTCCTCCTCGCAGCGCCGGGCCGATGTGCAGGCGGGCTGCAAAATGAAGCCCAGCCAGGTGGAGGCTGCCAAAGTGCGGGGCACATCCCAGGGAACAGCCTGGTAGCAGTGATGCCATAAATCACTTCCGGGCCCATGCAGGTGCAGGCGAGGCAATTTGATTCTGATCGCTTTTCTTTCTAATAGTTAGTAAATAAAGTCATAAAATTAAGGAGCTGGAATAACCTGAAATGCTAATGCAAAATTAAGCAGTGACATGCTCCTGTCCTTGTCCTACCCCCTTTTTATATTCAAAATCGGCTTGACAACATCTTGTCCACACAAAAACCACAAAGGCAGTCCAAGAATACATCACACTGATTAAAGAGAGAGCCAAAGGAAGAGGGGAAAATCAGCTCGCCCTAGCTCATTAGCGAGGAAGGATGAGCCGCACGAACCTGACAGAAGTCGTTACCACTCCTGCCCGACAGTCATTTTCATTAACTTTTAAATTTCTTATTTATATGGAAAAGTTAAGATGGTTCAGTGAAATAACAAAATTCCCCACCTACATGGAGAACTTGATTTCTTAAAGCCTACTTGCTTCTCATTCAACGTTAGCTGCCATGCTGCCTGTGCTTCAGCTGCTGGCAGAAGGTTCCGATGACCCTCTTGGCAGCTTCTCCACTGGCTACTTGTCGCCCCACGATTCTAGCAGCAATTCAACTGACCACGCTCTCTTTGAACTCCTACTAATATGCAAGTCAGGTTTCCTGGGTATGTGGTATGCAAAGACCCCTAAGGCCCTGTGATGATTTTATACAAGGAAATCCTGGAGATAAACATGTGATATGTCAGAAAAAACTAATAAATAGACATCCATGTGTTCTCTTCTCTTCTTTCCCAAATCTCTAATGGAGGTCTGTGTACTTGGTTACTGAGGCTCTTGTCGTAATGACAAAAAGTTTTCTAGGCCGGGCGCCGTGGCTCACGCCTGTAATCCCAGCACTTTGGGAGGCTGAGGTGGGCGGATCAGGAGGTCAGGAGATCGAGACCATCCTGGCTAATACGGTGAAACCCCGTCTCTACTAAAAATACAAAAAAAAAATTAGCCGGGCGAGGTGGCGGGCGCTTGTAGTCCCAGCTACTCAGAAGCTGAGGCAGGAGAATGGTGTGAACCCGGGAGTCGGAGCTTGCAGTGAGCCGAGATTGTGCCACTGCACTCTAGCCTAGACGACAGAGCGAGACTCCATCTCAAAAAAAAAAAAAAAAAAGTTTTCTTTCCAGCCTTCCCCTCATAACCAAGAAGAAAAAGAAAAGAAAAAGCTGATGAGACTGGATTGATTTAAAATAAAATAAAGAGATGTTTATTCAAGTCATCGTTGTATGTTTACCCTCCTGGAAACTGCCCTTCTGCCTGAAACACAGAACAGTCATCAATGAGAGATGGAAGTGTCACTCTGAGTCCATAGAATCTGGAGGCAAAAGATGCCCCCATCATCTTCTCAGAGGAAAAAAGGGATATATTGCATCTATGAGAAGTGAATTTTCTGCATCCACAAATTTAGAAGTGGATGATATTTAAACTTCAAACAAGCAAGAATAAGAAATAACATACACACATATTTCAATCTCAGTGGAAGATAATAGAGAGGACGTCTAACAAGTAAACCAACAATGACAAATACAAACGGAGACAACAGGGAGAACAGACGAGCGAATGCTAAGATTAATTACCAAGCCAAGGGGAAGGGGCTGTATCAAACTTCTGCTTTTGAACAGAACATAGTAGCTTGGAGGCCAACACTCCCGTGGGAAAACACTAAAGAAGTCCAAGTTTATTTTTAAAAAATAAAACTACTTAGAGGCATCAGAGAACTACTGAAGAAAAAAGACAAGGGAGAGGAAGAGAAATTTCAGAGGGATAAACCCAAAGCAGTAAACTGACATCCTAAAGCCACTTTCCTTCTGAGGGAATTTCTTTGCTGATCCTGGACACAAGACAAGAGCTGGGAATCCAGGTTCTGGCCAGCAGTGGATCACAGCTGCTCAGGATACAAGATCAGGAGCAGTCTTGGTGGTCCTGTGGGGCTCAGGGACATAGGATTAAGAGGATAAAGTGGTCATGTGGAGCTGGAGAGAAAAACTAAAGACTGAAAGTGAAAGATTGTGATGAGAAGAAAGTGATTGAGAGGTGAGAAAGGCATGCAGCCAGTTTTCCCATGAAGCTCGTCACTGAATTGTGAAGCGTCTTGGGGTAGGAAACTAAGAAACTAAGCTGGAAGATTATGAAAGCTCTAAGTGCTGATAAGGCAAAGATTAGGCTTCAACATCCACCCATGGTCAGGGCCTTGGCAGATACACAAAGGTTCTCAATGGAAAGTCCTGGAGAACTTTGCGTTAAGAGTCTTGCCTTAGATATTGTATAGTACATTAAAAATGCAAGTACAAAGTGGAGCTAAACAGATCCTTACAGAAATTGAAACAGCCTACTCTCTAACTGGGTTAGGATGATCAACCCTGATTTTTTGTGTCTGGTGTAAAAATGTGGTGACTCTCTTGTGGTGGAGAGTTTATATCACCCGGAGCCTGTATCATTTTTTAAAAAATACACAATGTCTAGCATTCAGTAAAAATATACTAGGTATTTCAAAACATAAAATTAATGATGTTTCTAAAGTACAAGACACAGCAAAAGCAAATCATTATGTATTGCCGATATTAGAGAAATTGTAGATCTACATACAAAACACATAAAATAAAATAAAATTTGATTTATACCTTCCAGCATGTAAAAACTTAACTCCAAATGCATTTTACATATAAATGTCAAACTTTAATCCATCAAACATCAAGAAAAAATAGGAGAAAAATTTTGCGACCTTAGTTAGGCAAAATTTTCTTGGACCTGACACCAAAAGCGTGATCCATGAAAACAAAAGTAAATTGATAAATAGTGCTTCAGTAAAATTAAGAGCTGCACAGACTAAGGAAAAATATTTGTAAATCATGCATCAGATCCAAGAAAAGTATCCAGGATACAGAAAGAATGGTATATAATTTAATAATGATAAACAATACAATACAAAAAAAAGGGCAAAAGATTTTAATACCTAGTTCAAAGACATAAAGATGTCAAATGCATTCAAGGATGTTAAACAGAATTGATTGTTAAGAAAATGCAAATTAAAATCATAACAATATACTTACACACACCTGTTAATATATCTACAATTAAAAAGACCACACCAAATGATGAAAATGCAGAGCAACTGGAATTTTCATTCACTGCTGCAAACAAAATGGCTTAACAACCCTGGGAAACAGTTAACAGTTTCTTTAAAAACCAAATATATACCCACCACTTGACTGAGCCATTCTACTCCTAGGTATTTATCCAAGACAAATGAAAACATGTCCACAAAAAGGCTTGTATGTGGATATTCATAGTTTTATTTGTAATAGCCCAAAACTGAAAACAGGACAATGGCTATATTAACAAGTGAATGGCTAAGCAAATTGTGGTATATTTATGCAATGTGATGATATTAAGAAATAAAAAGGAAATAATTAGTGATAGATGCAACAAAATGGATTAATCTCAAAATTAGTATTCTGAGTGAAAGAAGTCAAAGAAAGAGGGCATATTCTATATTTCTATTGTATAATATCTAAACAATGCAAACTAATCCTCAGTGAAAGAATTTAGATTCATAGTTCCCTGGAGAGGGGGTTGAAGAGGGGTGGTATGGGGGATAAATTGTAAAAAGGCTTAAGTAAACTTTTGGAAATGATGGATCTACTCATTATACTGATAATGGTGATGGTTTCACAAGTATATTAATATACGGAAAATATAAAAATCACATATTTTACATTTTGTTCGATTATATACTAATGAAGTTGTTAAAATAAGTACAATGTTTTAAGGTGGGGAAATAGAATATATAAACAACATAATTAAGAAACAGAAAGACAAACATCACATGTTCTTACTTATTTGTGGGATCTAAAAATCAAAACAATTGAATTCATGGACACAGACAGTGGAAGGATGGTTATCAGAGGATGGGAAGGGACTGTCGGGGTGGGGAGGTGGAAATGGTTAATGGGTTAAAAAACGTCGGAAAGAATAAATAAGACCTAATATTTGATAGCACAACAGGGTGACTACAGTCAATACTAACTTAGTTGAACATTTTTAAATGACTTAAAGGGTATAATTGAATTATTTGTAATTCAAAGGATAAATGCTTGAAGAGATGGATACCCCATTCTCCATGATGTGCCTATTTCACATTGCATGCCTGTATCAAAACATCTCATGTGCCCCATAAATATAAACACCTACTACGTACCCACAAATGTTTAAAATAAAAAGATAAAAAATAAATCAACAATCTAACGAGCATATACAAGATGTGACACGTTTCTCCCAGTTTTGAAATTAATTATAAGTTAATTATGTTACTATTAATCATGAATTTAACATTACTATCTAGCTGCTTTTCTGAAAATTAAGCTCTTCAAGTCTTTCCTCTGAATATTTTAATCTTTCACTTCTCTCATTTCTCATTTTTACTATATCTGCTGTTTGTATCACAATAATTCTAAACCCTTTCACCTCTGCCACATCATCATCCTTGAGTGAGATTCTCTTTCCTTTACCATCCATCTGGAGCTGGGATCAGCTGTTTCCACGGTTTGCTAAACAATCTTTCCTACCAAAAGCCATGCTCTCACCTGGGATTTTCTGTTCTAAGGTTGCCATCATGGACGGCTCATTCTGCTTGCATGATAGATAGAGCCACTTCTTCTTGCAGTGCTCTAGTATCTTGGCTTTTGAGCTTTAAGACAGTTCTCATCTCATTTTGAATCTTTCATGGTGGAATCCTTCATGGATTCCTCTCTGAGTTACCCTATATGTCAGTATTCCCTTTGCTTCAGAGGTTGGCCTTCTGACCTTTTTCTTCAATGCTTATTTTTGGTTATTTTATGTAGCCTCAGGCTATTAGGGGCTACGTTAATAATCCCCAAATGCACATATCCAGCCCAGGTCTCAGCCCTAGAGTTCAAATTAATAAATTCATCTCTGCTAGATATTTTCACCTGGAGCTATCAAATGCACATAAAATTCAACTCAATACACCAAATATACAAACATATTTTTTATTACCAAACATGCTCCTCCTTTGGTCTCTTTCATTTAGTATCTGGTCTGCTATGCCTAAGAGAGAAATTAGGCATTCACTCTTGACTTCTCCAATCTCTCAGTTTTTACATCAAACCAATTATCAAGTCATCTTAACCTGTCCTATTCTCAAGTAATAAATTGGTTTCTCTTCTATTAATTTCTACACCTAGAAGCAAATGCTTTCACGGAGAAAGTATAATAGAACATCAAGCTCACTAAAAAGTGATTCATTTTCCTATAGTCTATAGTTTCGGAACTTCTTACTGCCATGGTACTTAATACAAGTCTTTTGTTTTCATGCTGTGAGGCAGCAAAAGACTCATCTCAATTTTCCAAACACTTGGATAGTACATTCTTCTCAGTTTATTAGCCTACAAGCCCCAGATAAAACCTACAGTAGCCAAATGTATCATCTCAAGGGGAAGGATGTTGCAAAATGTTAAGCTAACTTATATAAGTTCTACAATAATAGTTGGAGACTTCAATTAGCTACCTTGAATGATAGACAGAATATCTAGACAGATCAATGAGAAAATAGACGAATTTAACAGGACTGTAAACCAGCTAGAACTAACAGAAATATAACACTGTACCCTACGTCAGCAGGATACACATTTTTCTCAAGTGGGCATGGAACATTCTCTAGGGTAGGCCATTTATTAGGCTATAAAACAATTCTTAATATAAGTAAAAAGGTTAGAATGATATAAAATATCTTTCCTGACTAAAATTGAATAAAGCTAGATATTAATAAAAGAAGAAAAACTAAAACTTCACAAATATGTGGAAATTAAATGGTGCACTCTTAAGTAAAATATTAAAGAGAAATCCCAAGAGAAATAGAGAAATATTAGAGACAAATGAAAACAAAACCAAAACATACTAAGTTTTATAAGATGTAGTGAAGGAAGTGCTCAGAAACTCATAGCTATAAATATGCACGTCTGTACTATAAAAGATGAAATATCTCAAATCAGCAACCTAACTTTACACCTTAGGGAACCTAAAAACCAAAAAGCAAAACATAGCCACAGATAGCAGAATAAATGAAATAATAAGGATGAAGGTGGAAATAAATGAAATAAAGAATAGAAAAACAATAAAGAAATCAACAAAACCAAAAGCTGGATCCTTGAAAACACAACAAAACAGAAAAATCTCTAACTAGACTGGCAAAGAATAAATTAACAAATAAAATAGAAGACATAAATAACCAAAATTGTAAAAGAAAGTGGAGACATTACTACTGATCTTACAGAAATAATAATGATTATGGAAGAATACTATGAACAATTGAATGTCAAAAAATTCCACCATCTAGACAAGGTGGACAAATTTGAAAAAACGTTCAAATTACCTACAATAATTCAAGAATAAACAGAAAATCTCACAGGCTTGTAACAAGTAAGGAGATTGAATCAGTAATCAAAAATATCCTGACAAAGAAAAGTCCAGGACAAAATGACTTCGTTTGTAAGTTCTTTCAGACATTAAAATACAAATAACACTGATGCTTCTCAAACTCTTTCAAAACATAGAAAATGAATGAATACTTCCAATCTCATTCTATGAGAACAAAATTATCCTGATACCAAAGCCAGGTAAAAAAATCATAGGCCAGAAAAGTATAGATCATTACCCCTTAGTAATACAGATATAAAAATCCTTAACAAAATACTTGCAAATGAAATGCAATAGCATATTAAAAGGGTTATATATCATGATCAGGTGAGTTTTATTTCAGGAATGCAAAGGTGGTTTAACATAAGAAAGTTAATCATGTAATACATCACAATAATAGAACAAAAAAACAAAAAGCGAAACACGATCATTTCAATTGACACTGAAAAGTCATTTGACAAAATCTAATATCCTTCCATGATAGAAAAACAGTCAGAAAAGTAGGAATAGAAGTGAACTTCCTCAATAAGATAAATGACATTTGTGGAGAAATGCAGACAACTTCATACTCAGCAGTGAAAGACTGAAGCTCCCACAGCGAGAACAAGACAAGGATGAAGGCTTTCATCTCTCCTATCCAACCTGGTACCTAAGTTCTAGTCGGAGCAATTAGACAAGAAACATAGATATGAGGCATGAGAATTAGAACAGATAAGGTAAAAATATCTCTGTCTGCAAAGGACTTGATCCTACATTTAGAAAATTCCGAAGAATACACAAGAAATAAATTAGAATTAATAAACGTATTAATTAAATAACAAAGTTGCAGCATACAAAATAAATAGGCAAAAATCAGCTACATTTTTATATTCCTGCAAACAATTGAAAAGAAAATTAAAAAAACAATTCCACTTACAATAGCATCTAAAGGAATAAAATACCTAGAAATAACCTTAACCAGGGAGGTGGAAGAGTTGTACATTGAAAACTACAAAACATTGCTGAAAGAAATTAAGAAGCTAAATAAATGGAAAAACATCCATATTCATGTATTGGAAGACTTCATATTGTTAAGATGGTATTTCTAGTTCTAGATCCTTGAGGAATCGCCACACTGTCTTCCACAATGGTTGAACTAATTTACAGTCCCACCAACAGTCTAAAAGTGTTCCTATTTCTCCACATCCTCTCCAGCACCTGTTGTTTCCTGACTTGTTAATGATCGCCATTCTAACTGGTGTGAGATGGTATCTCTTTGTGGTTTTGATTTGCATTTCTCTGATGGCCAGTGATGATGAGCATTTTTTCATGTCTGTCAGCTGGTATAGATATGTAACAAACCTGCATGTTGTACACATTACGCTGGAACTTAAAGTATAATAAAAAAAATCTCTATATAGTTAAGATCTTAACTATGACATCTTAACTATATATATAAAATTAATTATATATATAACATATATACATATATACAAACATATACATATATAATATATACATATATAATATATATTAACTATATATATATAGTAAAGATGTCATTACTAGCCAAAGTGATCTAAAATTCAACAGAATCCCTATGAAAATTCTAAGTCTGTTTTACAGAAATGGGAAAGCCAATCCTCAAATTCATATGGAATCTCAAGAGACTGCCAATAGCCAAACAATCCTCAAAAAGAACCAAGTGGGAGGACTCATACTTTCCAATTTCAAGACTTATTAAGATTTTACAATAATCAAAACAATGTGGTCCTGGTACATGGATAGAAATATAGACTAATGGGAATAGAACTGAAAGTCCATAAACACATACATCTGTGACCAATTGATTTTTGATAAGGGTGCCAAGTCCATACAATGGGGAAAGAATATTCTCTTCAGCAAGAAGCATTAGAATAAGTGGAATTCCACATGCAAAGAACAAAGTTGGACCCTCTCCTCCCTTCACATACAAAATTAACTCAAAGTAGATCAGTGACCTTAAGTATAAGAGCTAAAAGTATAAAACTCTTAGAAGAAAATGTAGGGGTAAATCTTCATAATCTTGGATTTGGCAATGGATTCTTATCTATAACACCAAAAGCATAAGCAACAAAAGAAAAAAACAGATAACTTGGATTTCGTGAAAATTAAAAACTTTTGTGCTCCCAATAACGCTATTATAAAAGTTAAAAGACCATCATGGCAATCAAGCCATGAAAAGATGTCAAGGAACCTTAAATCCACATCACAATTGAACGAAGTCAGTCTGAAAAGCTATACTGTATGATTTCAATTGTATGACGTTCTGGAAAAGGCAAAACTAGAGCCTGTAAAAAGATTGCTTGTCATCAAGTGTTGAGTGGATGAATGCAAGACCTTTTTCTTGCAGTGAAAATACTCTGTAAGATGCAGAAATGCTAGCCACATGATATCATAGAATTTGGCAAACACATGGAATATGCAACACAAAAAGGGGGCCTTGATGTAAAATACAAACTAACTAATAATCATGTATTGATACTAGTTCATCAAGTGTAAGAAATATAACATGCCAATGCAAGATGTTAATAATAGGGAAAATTGTGGGGAGGGGAGAGGATGGAGTGTATGAAAACTCTCTGTTTTTCCTATTTAGTTTTTCTCTAAACCTAAAACTACTCTAAGAAATAATGTAAATCTCTAAAACAACAAACAAACAAACAAAAAACAAAAAACAGCGAGTGACCTGAAGAACTATTAACCTGATGGTAATAATTCTTTCTTTGAGGTTGTTTGAAGTGACCCTGTGGGAGTCCCTTTGGGGAATGAGAAGGTGGGCCTCTGTCACCTTCTTTATTGGTTAGAAAAGCATAATGATTTGGGTCTTATCTTTCTTAAAATGTTAGCATTATGCCTAATTATGAGCTCTTTGTGATTTTTACTGTGCCTTTTTCTTCTTCAAAGTTTGATACTACTATAATTGCTAAGAATGTCAAAATGAGGTAAAAACAATGAAATACAGAGCCAATCAAATCAGAATGGTCTTTATCCAAACTCTATCTGCATTTTTGCCTCTTGCATTTAATCATATTATTGACTGTTATGTTTTATGTGCTTACTATAAAACTAATTTTGATCAAATATTTTGTTTTGCTTGTTTTTGATGTGGTGGCTTGATCTCTGATTTTATCCACTGTTTCCATTGAAATGATCCAAAACTCTGCTTCTGATTACACTATATAATTGTAGCCCAGCAAGTTATTTTGTCAATAGGGATTTTTGCTTCAATGAAGATTTATGTTTTCCTAGTAAAAGTCATTATAATGGAAAAGTTACGTTGTTCTTGGTGATCCATGTGGATTTGTAAGATTGGGGATAAAGTTATGGAATAATGGTCTCTTTTATGAGTGGATTGTTTACAATTGTTTAAACATTGCGTGATATAAAAAATGTTCCATGTTTTAGCTAAACCTCCTTTAATAAAAACACCTCCTTTAATAAAAACTAGCAAGTTAACTGTTGCTGAATACAAACATGCAAATATCTGCAACAGAAGATGTTTCTCTATATGATATATGTCATCTGTGATTCAGCCATACATAAAAGGGAGAGCATATGAAATCTTTGTTTTATAAATCACTATGATTTCCTTAAAAAAAGCCAATGAATTTAACAAATATTTATTGAATGCCTACTTAATGCCAGGCACTATTTTAGGCATGGGAAATAGAATATACATAGTCATTCTAGTCATTCATAGTTATTCATAGCCACTACCCTCTCAAAGCACACATTCAATTGCAGAGAGATAGAAGATAAATGCATACCCAAGAACTAATATAAGCAAACCACAAAGGCTACAGGGAAAAGAAAAATGTTCATGGGATAGAGGATGACTGAGGTTGAGGGGATATTGCCACTCTAAGGAGGCGACATTTAAGTATAGCCTGAATAATAAGGAGCTGTTGGTGGAAGCCTGGAAATAAACTTACTTACAAACCAATGTGTTAGCTTCCCATGACTTCATGGGTTCTAGAAAACAGCACGTTACTCCAAGGTCAGAGGTGGAGGACAGTACGTTATTTACAACAGTAGCAATACCGAAAGATTAACATTTTTTAGGCAGTTACCCAAGCAACGATTCCCACAGAGAGATGCAAAGAAGGCCATATGATATATGAATAATCAATGAGTTGCATTATAGGCCAGAAACTCTGAGTTCAGAGAACCTACATCTTTTAAAACAGGCAGTAAGCAGGCCTGGCCTTATTATCTCTATCTTCCAAGTGTTAAATATGCAGACATTCTTGAAAACATACTTTTGAACAAAGTGCAGGCAGTTCCTTGCTCACAAGATGTGTAGAAATGGGAAAATCCATGGAGAATTGACTCCAACAGTATCCATACTCACTTCTATGGTCTTGAATTCTGGCCAATTTTTCCATGAATATGACACTCTGACAGCTACCCTGATTAATCTGACCAGCAGAGTCTGGGACAAAATCCATTCAATATGTTCTATAGTTTATTTATTTAAGACTACTATCAACAGATCTCTAAGTAGCATAATCAGGTCAACCTAGAGAAAGTATTAAGCTCAAACATACCTCCAGATGCCTCAAATCTAACCAGCAAAACAAATTCTATACATTGTCAAGGTTTATCTAAAAAATCCCATGTGGCTTTCTTCCTAAATTTCTGTATTGACCTTTCTATTTAACCTGAGGCATTAATGTAAGTATAGCAGAACATATCAATAATTGTGCAGACTCTGCCTTGGTCTTCAAGGAAGAAGGCTGTGGAAGATTTATCATTCATAGCAACTCTACTCCATGAATGAAGCTGAGTGGAACATCTTCCAGGGCTGAAGTAATATTATCAGCCACTTTAACCAAAGCGAGGGACACGTCATCTACCATGTTTTCTGACTGAATGACTACTGACTGCCTACAGGGTCACATAATGAATCAGTTATCCCTCCTGAAGTGTCCAACCTGCAGTCACCTGAGGAATACTAATCTATTGAAGTGTTTCCTGAGACACTCAGAGGTCTCTTATGACCGATTCTAAGTCACCAGGTTTCCATGAAGAAGGCAAGTTAATACCTGGGATCCACACAAATAAAATCCAGGAGTGCATATAGTGCCCTGGAAAGAATTATTTCAACTTATTGGAATCCCAAGTAAGACTTTCATTAGCTAGAGGGCATAGGATGAAAGTGATTCCAAAATGATCTCTCCCTTAGCCTGTAGGCCTCAGGCTACCCAGTTCAGTTCAGATAATTTAGCTTACTGCTCATTTTTGGAGCAAAGCATGATGGAAGTCGGTCTAACCCATTCTGTTTGCTATACTGCCAGAAGGGTGGTGTTTTTATGACCTCAGATCAACTGAGCAATGGCTGGGGAATGGGGGTAGGAAATATTCAAAGGTGTTTACAAATGTTTTGTTGGGGGTACGGGTGTTAGGGCACCTTTGTTATTTCTAGAATATTTCCCAGGAAAGGGTAAGGGAGAAGGCATTCAGATTATTTCAGGCACAGGTGACAGTTGGGAGAGCTCCATCAAGGCATTTAACTCTGCAAGGAAGGCTCCAAGGACAATTATGGAAGACAAAGGCCATTACTGTCCTTCTCTCTCCCATTTCCCTACGGTTTGAAGTATTCTCACCTTGGGTGCTGAGGTTGCTATTCTTAATTCACCATAAAAAATCTGCATATCCTGATCCAGTAGCTAAAACATTCCAGCCAATCTCAACAGAGACCAGGCCTTTATTATAATCATCTATAAGAGGATAAGGGAACAGGCTTCCTGCCAATGAGAGCTGCTACCTTTACATTAACAGCTGGGGCCAGGCCAGCTGTTTCTTTAATATACCATTTTCATGTGACATGCAAAACCTGTTGAGCTGCTATCCCTCCTCTTGCAAAAAGTTCTATTTCTGTCAACATCCTATTATTGAAACCAACACTGGCAAGGATGATAAGGGATTTGAGATCTTATTCTCCTTGCAGACTAACATGCTAGCCTGCCATGTTTTCACTGATGCTGTAAAAGAAACAGGATGCTCCTGGGTCAGAGAGGAAGTGTAGTTCTTACCCAGTAGCAGTGTCAGAATATCAGTATTTTTTGCCAGTTGTTGAGGCCTTAGTTCTCATGGAGCAATGCAGAGAGGGGTGAGTGCTGCCTGCAAATGCAGTGGTTGACATCACAGAAGAGCAACTCTGAGCTTAGGGAACCTAAATCTTTTATAATGCGCAGTAAGCCACCTGCCCCTTTCTCCAGAAAGAGACACTACCTGTATCTTCCTAAGTTGTTTGCTCTATAAATATCCTTGAAATGATAGTCCAAAGCAGGATAACCAAGTGTCTTGCTCATAAAATAGGCAGAAACACAAAAGCACCATGGAAAATTGTCTTCACCAAACCTCTTGGTCAGAAGGTACAGCAAGCACAAACAGTTGAATGCTAAAGGATGGAAGAAACTCGGCAAGTTTTCAACCATAGAGGGAAGTCAATGTTTCCAGAGCTGTGGAGAAGGCAAGAAGAGGTGAGGCAGGGCTCACACCACTGAGGGTCTTCAACAGCCCTGCAGTGAACCATGAAGAAAAAGAGAAATTAAATTTTCTGCTTTTAATTTTGTAAGGTGTAAGAATTAAAGAAAAAGATTTACTCTATTATGCAAAATGCCATTAATTTAACTCTTGATTGAATTCATGTTTTACTTTTTCTACTCAAATCAAAACTTGGGTATTCTTCTCCCTATTATGTGAGAAGAAAAATTGTAGAGCCACCAAAATGAACATCCCGGGGCTTGAGTTTGATAAACCGCTGATGGAAACACCTGTCTTTTTATTTTAGAAAATTAATCAGTTAGAAAGAAAAGTCCAGCACCTCAAGGAAAGGGACTGGGAAGGATACCTCATAGCACTGATCATAAAAGTTTCTTGTGATGAAAAAGTGAAATCATTGGCTCCCCCTACTTAATTATGAAAGCAGTTTAAATAAAAGATTAATCATTATTTCTGTAGGCACTTTTAAAATAACAATTATTATAGCAAACGTTTTGGGCAATAATTTATGCCATAACATAAAGAGTTATTACATTGCAATTGAATCGATTTCATCCATATTTTTTAACTTTCTAGTCATATTCTGCTTCTCTTTTTTAAAAAAATTAATGCACATACATATTTGAGAGTAAAGACATAAACTCCTGTATGTATGAATATCTCCAGTTAGAAAAATTGGTCTTATTTAAATGTGGCTGCTTGCCTAAGCTGCCAAAGTAGTCCCAACCCTAACAAAGATTTAGAAGGGCAACCAACCTTTAGAGCAGAAGTGAGGACTATTTTTGTACTGCAAAAGCCTTGGTTTTATGTTTATTTGTAAAATTCTGGCAGCTATTTTGAGATGTTTCTGCGTTGCAATAAGAAACATTATGTCCATGAATTTGAAAAAAGAGGGAAAAATTAAAAATAAAAATGATTTTAGCGTATGGATTTTTTTAAAATTTAAATTCATTATCAAACAGATTTTGATATTCTTGTGTGGGTTTTGTGTAGGGGGATGTGTCTCTTCTAGCTGGCTGTTCGGGAAGATGCTTCAGGGGAAAATAAAGATCTTTTAAAAAGATTCTATGTTCTAGTTTTCCAAAGTACATTTTTAAACTTGTAAGAAAGTTTATGTCTGCAAAGATGATGGTTTCACCCTGACTGCAGGGAAGCAAGCCACAGCCAATGGGATTCCCAGGTTGACTGGCCAGAAAGGAGGGGAGCTAAGAGCTCCCACAGGCTTGGGGGCCACACTTCTCTGGATCTGAAGCAGGATGGGCCACTGATTTGTGGCTTTGAACAAGTCATTTTGTCTTTCGAAGCCTTGATTAGACTTTTAATTTAGAACTCAGGGGTAGTCAATGGATTTACATTACAAATAAGTGTTATTTTTCTATGAAGCATTGAATATACTAAATCAAAACACATCTAGACTTAACTCCTCTAAAAATACTATTACTTCTAGTGTTTATAATAATATGAGCTATTATGTATAAACAACCTACTGTTCAATTTGAACACAATTAAGAATGTCAACTTGGTATCTACTCCACACTGTAGGGCTGTGGATGGGCATAAGTAGCCATATATTTTTTAATGTAAAGAAATAGATGAAAAAAGGTCATTTTCAAGTGAGAGAGATGGAATTTGAAATCAATTCTGTCTGGATCCAAAATTCGTGCTTGCTTTATTGCACTTTGTTGTGTATCTTTGTTGAGTCTTTGATTTATCTTTACCCTAAGTTCTTGAAACATAATGGATAAATGGAAGAAAAAATTAGATTGAGGTATTTGGCCATAATTCTGTTATAATCCATGACATTCTCAAATGCTTTAAGAGACACATTTGATATCATCATTGTGTGAGATGCCCTGAAAAATAAAGAATGAGGAAAGCAGGATTTTAAATGTAAATTTATTGGTAATGTAGAATGTTGTACCTGCCTCAAATCTATTGATTGGTTAATTGAAAGGTAAATAACAACTGATAGGATCTTTACCAATGTATTTAATTAAAAAATTGCATTGTTCTACACTATATACACTTTTCTTTTTAATACAAGAAAGAATTAGATACCAATTACTTTCCTCAATACACACAGATCTGGAATCTCTTGTGTGCTCAAAAAGTCAGAATAAAATCTACTGAGCACTTGCCACAATATGATCAATTTTATATAATGGGAATCATGAGGTTAAAATCAGAGATTGTGATTAATTTAAGATGGCAGATAGAAGGCAGGCCTAGCTTGCAGCTCCCACTCAGAGAGACAGAGCAGTGTGTGGAAACTTACATAGTGAACTTTTGCTCCAAGAACTACCATAGCAACATACCAGGAAAGCTGAGAGAACCCACAGACCCTTTGCGGGAACTGGATCACCGCTGTAGGCTCCCTGAGACACTGAGAAACTGTGAGTCAGCTTGCTTTCTCAGCGGGAAAGGCTGGTGGTCTGGGACAAGTTTTCAGTCCTGGTGACCAGCTGCCTGGAAATAGACTCACTGCTGTTGTAGAGGCACAGTGGGAGTGAGACTGGCCTTTAGGACTGTGGGCTGCATGGAAGTGGGGTGAGGCCTGTGACTTCTGGCTTTCTCCCACTTCTCTGGTTACCTTTGTGACTCAGCAGAGGCAGCCATAATCCTCCTGGGAACATAACTCCATTGGACTGGGAAGCACACCCCCATCCCTCACAGCAGCTGCAGCAAGCCCCACTCAAAAAGAGTCTGAGCTCAGACACCCTATCCCTGCCCCCACCTGGTGGTCTTTCTCTACCTACCCAGGTTGCTGAAGACAAAGGACATAATCTCCTGGGAGCTCTATGGGTCTCCTCACCACCTGAGTTACCTGAATACTTAACCAGGTGTCCCTAGGGCAAGTTTGCTTCTTCCCTACAGGACCACAGCTGATGCGCTCTTGAAAGTGCCATCTCCTGGCTGGAGGCCAACCAACACAAAACCAGAGCACTAAACAAAAACACAACTAAAAACCGTTACAGAGTCCATTTCACTCCTCTGTTACCTTCACTGGAGCAGATGCTACTATCGATGGCTGCAAGACCTGAAGACAGATTACATCACCAGACTCTGAAGACACTCCCCAGTACCAGCCTGCAACCCAGTAGCTCCATTGGCTGGCTAGAGCTGGAGGAGCAAAAACAATCGCTACAGTTCTGCTCTCAGGAAGCCCCATCTCTAGAGGAAGGGGGAGAAGACCACATCAGTGGAGCACCCTGTGGGACAAAATAATCTGAACAGTAGCCGTTGGGTTCCAGATCATCCCTCTGATATAGTCTACTGAGATGAGGAGAAGCAATTCTGGTAATATGACAGAGCAAGGTTCTTTAACACCCCCAAAAGATCACATCAGCCTATCAGCAATAGATCCAAACCAAGATGAAATCTCTGAATTGCTAGAAAAAGAATTCAGAAGGTGGATTATTAAGCTAATCAAGTTAGAGTTCACCAGAGAAAGGTGAACTCTAACTTGAAGAAATAAAAAACATAATACAGAATATGAAAGGAAAATTCCTCAATGAAATAGCACAAATAAAAACAATCACAACTTCTGGAAATCAAGAACACAGACAAATGTAAAATGGACTGAAATGTGTTAGCAATTGAACAAAAAAAGCAGAATAAAGAACTTCAGAGCTCAAAATAAACCTTTCAAATTAACCCCATCCATCAAAGACCAAGAAAAACAAATGAGAAAAATGAACAAAGGCTTCAAGAAGTTTGGGAATATGTTGAGCATCTAAACCTAAGAATAATTGGTGTTCCTGAGGACAAAGAGAAATCTAAAAATCCGAAAAACATATTCGAGGGAATAATCAAGGAAAACTTCCCCAGCTTTGCTAGAGATCTAGACATCCAAATACACGAAGCTCAAAGAACACCTGGGAAACTGATCGCAAAAAGATCATCACCTAAGCACATAGTCATCAGGTTATCTAAAGTCAAGACAAAGCAAATAATCTTAAGAGCTGTGAGGCAAAAGCATCAGGTTACCTATAAAGGAAAACTTATCAAAATAATGACAGATTTCTCCACAGAAACCCTATAATCTAGAAGTGATTGGGGTCCCATTTTTAGCCTCCTTAAACAAAACAATTATCAGCCAAGAATTTTGTATCTAGTGAAATTAAGCTTCATAAATGAGAGAAAGATACAGTATTTTCCAGACAAACAGATGCTGAGAGAATTCGCCACTACCAAGTCAGCACTATAAGAACTGCTAAAAGGAGATCCAAATCTTGAAACAAATCCTCAAAATACATCGAAATAGAACCTCCTTACAGCATAAATCTCACAGGATCTATCTAACAATAACACAATGAATATAAAACAAGATATTCAGGCAAGAAATAGTATGATAAATAGAATAGTATCTCACTTCTCAATATTAACATTGAATATAAATGGCCTAATGCCCCACTTAAAATATATTGAATGGCAGAATGTATAAGAATCCACCAACCAAGTTTCTGTTGTCCTCAGGAGACTCATATAACACACAAGGACCCACATAAACTTAAGGTAAAGGGGTGGAAAAAGACATTCCATGCAAATGGACACTGAAAATGAGCAGAAGTAGCTATTCTTATGTCAGACAAAACAGACTTTATAGCAACAACAGTTTAAAAAGACAAAGAGGGACATTATAGAATAAAACTACTAGTCCAATAGGAAATGATTACAATACTAAATATATATGCATCTAACACTGAAGCTCTCAAATTTATAAAAAAAATTACTACTAGACTTAAGAAATGAAAGAGATGGCAACACAATAATAGTGGGGGATTTTAATACTCCACTAACAGCACTAGACATGTCATCAAGACAGAAAGTTAACAAAAAAAAATGGAATTGAACTATATCCAGAAAAAATGGACTTAACAGATATTTATAGGATATTCTAGCCAACAACTGCAAAATATACATTCTACTCATCGGCACATGGAAAATTCTCCAAGATAGACCATATGATATGGCAGAAAATGACTCTTAGTAAATTTAAGAAAATCAAAATTACATCAAGCACTCTTTCAGACCACAGTGGAATAAAATTGGAAATTAACTCCAAAAAGAACCCTCAAAACCATGCAAACACATAGAAATTAAATAACTTGCTCCTGAATGATCACTGGGTCAACAATGAAATAAAGATGAAAATTAAAAAATTCTTCGAACTGAACAATAATAGTGACACAACTTATCAAAACCTCTGAGATATAGCAAAAGTAGTGCCAAGAAGAAAATTCGTAGCATTAAATGCCCACATCAAAAAGTCTGAAAGAGCACAAATAGATAATCTAAGGTCACACCTCACAGACCTGGAGAAACAAGAACAATCCAACCCAAACATAGCAGAAGAAAAGAATAACAAAGATCAGAGCAGAACTAAATGTAATTGAAACAAAAAAAATACAAAAGATAAATGAAACAAAAAGCTGGTTCTTTGAAAAGATAAATTGATAGACCGTTAGTAAGATTAACCAAGAAAAGAAAAGATCCAAATAAGCTCAACTAGAAATGAAATAAGAGATATTACTACTGATACCAAAGAAATACAAAAGGTTATTCAAGGCTACTGTAAACACCTTTACATGCACAGACTAGAAAATCTAGAGGAGATGGATAGATTCCTGGAAATACACAACCCTCCTACATTAAGCCAGAAAGATATAGAAACTCTGAACAGACCAATAACAAGCAGCAAGATTGAAATGGGAATTTAAAAATTGTCAACAAAAAAAGTCCAGGACAAGACAGATTCACAGCTCAATTCTATCAGACATTCAAAGAAGAATTGGTCCCAATCCACTATTCTGCAGAAAAGAGAAGGAGGGAATTCTCCCTAAATCATTCTATGAAACCAATATTACCCTAATTCCAAAACCAGGGAAGGACATAACAAAAAAAGAAACCGTAGGCCAATACCCCTGGTAAACATAGATGCAAAAATCCTCAAAAAATACTAGCTAACTGAGTCCAACAGCATATCATCAAAAAGAAAATCCACCATGATCAAGTGGGTTTCATACCAGTGATGTGGAAATGGTTTAACAACCACAAGTCAATAAATGTTATACACCACATAAACAGAATTAAAAACATAAATCACATGATCATCTCAATAGATGCAGAAAACACCTTTGACAAAATCCAGCATCCTTTTATGATTAAAACTTTCAGCGAAATCTGAATGGAAGGGACATACCTTAAGGTAATAAAAGCCATCTATGACAAACCCACAGCCAACATTATACTGAACAGGAGAAAGTTGAAAGCATTCCCCCTGAGAACTGGAACAAGACAAGTGTGTCCACTTTCACTGCTTCTATTCAACATGGTACTGGAAGTTCTAGCCAGAGCAATCAGACAAGAGAAAAAAATCAAGGACATCCAAACTGGTAAAGAGGAAATCGAACTGCTGCTCTTTGCTGATGACATGATTGTATACCTAGAAAACCCTCAAGACTCACTCAAAAAGCTCCTACAACTGGTAAATGAATTAAGCAAAGTTTCAGGATACAAAATCAATGTACACAAATCAGTAGCTCTGCTATACACCAACAGTGACAAAGCTGAGAATCAAATCAAGAACTCAACTTGTGTTACAATAGCTGCAACAAAAAATAAAATACTTAGGAATATACCTAACCAAGGAGGTGAAAGACCTCTACAAGGAAAACTACAAAACACTGCTGAAAGAAATCATAGACAACACAAACAAACGGAAACACCTTCCATGCTCATGGAAGGGTAGAATCAATATTGTGAAAATGACCATACTGCCAAAGCAATCTACCAATTCAATACAATTCCCATCAAAATACCACCATCATTCTTCACAGAACTAGAAAAAACAATCTTAACATTCGTATGAAATGAAAAAAGAGCCTGCGAAACAAAAGCAAGACTAACGAAAAAGAACAAATCTGGAGGCATCACATTACCTGACTTCAAACTATACATTAAGGCCATAGTCACCCAAACAACATGGTACTGGTATAAAAAGAGGCACATAGACCAAGGAACAGAATAGATAATCCAAAAATAAAGCCAGATAGTTACAGCCAACTGATCTTTGACAAAGCCAACAAAAACAGAAAGAGTGAAAGGACACCCTATTGAACAAATGGCGCTGGGATAATTGGCAAGCCACATGCAGAAGAATGAAACTGGATCCTTATCTCTCACCTTATACAAAAATCAACTCAGGATAGATCAAAGACTTAAATCTAAGACAAGAAACCATAAAAATTCTAGAAGATAACATCAGAAACCCCACCCCCACCCCGCCCAGACATTGCTTAGGCAAAGACTTTGTGACACATAACCCAAAAGCAAATACAACAAAAACAAAGATAAATAGATGAGACTTAATTAACAAAAAAGCTTCTGCACAGCAAAATAAATAATCAGCAGTTAAAAGACAACATACAGAGTGGGAGAAAATCTTCACAGTCTATATATCTGACAAAGGACGAATATCCAGAATCTACAAAGAATTCAAACAAATCAGTAAGAAAATAAATCAATCTGATCAAAAAGTGGGCTAAGGACATAAATAGACAATTCTCAAAAAAAGATATACAAATGGCCAACAAGCATATGGAAAAATGCTTAACATCACTAATTATCCGGGAAATGCAAATCAAAACTACAATTCAATAGCACCTCACTCCTGCAACAATGGCCATAATAAAAAAATGAAAAGATAATACATGTTGGTATGGATGTAGTGAAAAGAGAACACTTTTACACTGTTGGTGGGAATGTAAACTAGTACAAACACTATGGAAAATAGTATGGAGATGCACTAAAGTACTAAAGGTGGATCTACTTTAGTTGGATCAAAGGTTTGATCCAACAATCCCACTACTAGGCATCTACCCAGAGGAAAAGAAGTCATTTATATGAAAAAGATACTTGCACACGCATGTTTATAGCAGAACAACCAGCCCAAATGCCCATCAATCACCAAGTGGATAAAGAAAATATGATATATATATACACACACACACACCATGAAATACTACTCAGTCATAAAAAGGAATGAAATAATGGCATTTGCAACAACCTGGATGGAACTGGAGACTATTATTCTAAGTGAAGTAACTCAGGAATGGAAAACCCGACATCATATGGTGGGAGCTAAGTTATGAGGACACAAACGCATAAGAATGACACAATGGACTTTGGGGACTTGGGGAAAGACTGAGAGGGAGATGAGAAATAAAAGACTACACATTGGGTATGGTGTACATTGCTTGGGTTATGAGTGCACCAAAATTTAAAAATCACCACTAAAGAACCCATTCTTGTAACCAAACACAACCTGTTCTTCAAAAACCTATTGAAATAAAAAACATCAAAAAATAAAATAAAATAAATAACATATCTACTGCCATCCATTTTAGAATTCTAGAGAAAATGATGGATTTGTAACAAATGCAATGCAATGTAAGAATTTAAAAAATGCTATGCAAAGAGAAATGTGTGATTAAGAAAAGGCACTTTACAGCTTACAAATGCTCTGCATTCTCTGTCTTATGTGAAACTGATAATAATCCTTTGGAGTAGACTGATTTCCCTACCCTACCCTGCTTTATGTTTATGAATATGTGGCAGAAGGCAGGGATATTGAGAAGGGTCCTTTTGGCCAAGTTCACAAAGCTAGGAAGTAGCATGAAGAAAACATCAACTATAGTTGGCAGAATTCTGAGATGAGGATCAAGTTTTCCCATCTCCCTGGTGTGTAAGCCCTGCAGGTCCTCAGTACTATAAATAGGGTGAGCTATACCTCCCAGGATCAGGTTTTGTTATATGATGCAGTTGACCTTAAGATAAAGTGATGATCTGGGTGGGTCTGACCTAATGATGAGAGCCCCTTAAAGGGAGAGAGTTTTCTCTGTCTGGTTGCAGAAAAGGAAGTCAGAGACTCAAAGCACATAAAGTTCTGATGTTCCCTTGCTGGCTTGAAGAAGGAGCCTGAGGAGAAGGAATGCAGGTAGCCTCTAAGAGCTAAGAACACCCTACAGTTGGCAGTTAGCAAGAGAGCGGGACCCCAAACCAATATCTGGAAGAAACTGATTTTTGCCAACTGGAATGAACTCAGAAGTGATTTTTCCCCCAGAGCCTCCAGCCAGAAAGTTGGCCTGGCCAACATCTTGATCTTGTAAGAGCCTGAGGACCCAGTCTCATCTTGTTGGGCTTCTGACCTACAGAACTGTGAGCAAATAAATGGGTGTTATTTTAAGCCACTAAGTGTATGGCAATTTGTTTCACAGGAAGTGGAAATAATACAATCTACCCATCTTTGAACTCTAAGAAGTACCAGAATTAGCCAACGTTGAGTGACTGCATAGTGCCAGGCATCATTCTGGACAATTTCAATATTATCTCATTTTAAAATTTTAATTCCTGGCAATCCTTTGAGGTCAGCACTACTATCTTCATTGTACCACTGGCAAAATTGATGATCATGTTAAGACCCATTCCCAAGATCTCACTTAATGGAGTTTAGGGGTGGGTGGAATTTAATCCAGTTTGCCTGAATCTTCATCCCTGTCTCTTTCTAATTCCATTTCATCTTCTCAAGTGGCAGGATCAGGGTTATCTCCACTGCACCATGGTGATTATTTGCCATGTAACGTGCAAATCTTATTTAGATAGAAAAATATGAATATTTACACACTTCTGCAAGAATGACATGGCTGAAATCAGTGTCAGTATTAAACACAAAAATGCATTTTGCATATACATTTTTTCCATTATTTTTGTATTCAACTGACTTCTATACCAGTGCTAAATATTCATCAGTTATTGTAATTAGAACCATTTCACCGATGAGAGTACTGAAGTTCAAGAAGCTTAGAGTATACAAATCTTGATAATTGATCTCTTGACTCCTAAAAGGTTATATCACAACTGATATGGTTTGGTTCTGTGTCCCTACCCAAATATCATCTCAAATTGTAATCCCCATGTGTCAAGGGAGGAACCTGGTGGGATGTGATTGGATCATGTGGGCAGTTTCCCTCATGCTATTCTCGTGATAGTGAGGGAGTTCTCAGGAGATCTGATGGTTTTAGACGTGGCAGTTTCCTATGCTCTCGCTTTCCCTTCTGCCTTGTGAAGACTTCCCATTCACCTTCCACCATGATTGTAAGATTCCTGAGGCCTCCTCGGCCATGAGGAACTGTGAGTCATTTAAAACTCTTTTGTTTATAAATTATCAGTCTCAGGCAGTATCTTTATAGCAGTGTGAAAATGGACTAATATAAATAATTGGTACCAGGAGTGGAATGCTGCTATAAAGATAACCCAAAAATGTGAAAGCAACTTTGAAATTGGTTAGAAACAGAGGTTGGAAGAGTTTGGAGGCCTCAGAAGAAGACAGGAAGATGTGAGGAAGTTTGGAACTTTGCAGAGAGTTGTTGAATGGTTTTGACTAAATGCTGATAGTGATATCAGTAATAACATCCAGGCTGAGGTGGTCTCAGATGGAGATGAGCAACTTATTGGGAAATGGAGTAATGGTCACTCTTGCTATGCTTTAGCAAAGAGACTGGCAGCATTTTTCTCCTGCACTAGAAATCTGTGTAACTTTGAACTTGAAAGAGATGATTTAGGGTACTGGCAGAAGAAATTTCTAAACAGCAAAGCATTCAAGAGGTGACCTGACTCATTCTGAAAGCATTCAGTTATATGCATTCACAAAGAGATGGTTTGAAATTGGAACTTATGTTTAAAAGGGAAGCAGAGCATAAAGGTTTGGAAAATTTGAAGCCTGGCTGTGTGGTAAAAAAGAAAAAATAACTTTTCTGTAGAGGAATTCAAGCCAGCTGCAGAAATTTGCATAAGTAATGAGAAGCTGAATGCTAATAGCCGAGAAAATGGGGGAAATGCCTGCAGGACATATCAGAGACCTTCATGGCAGCCCCTCCCATCACAGGCTTGAAGGCCTGGGAGGGAAAAATAGTTTTGTGGGTCAGGTCAAGGGCCACACTGCTCTGTGCAGCATTGGAACTTGGCGCCTTGCATTGCAGCTGCTCCAGCTCCAGCCATGGCTAAAAGGGGCCAATGTAAAGCTCAGGCTGTTGTTTCAAGGGGTGCAAGCCACAAGTCTTGGTGGCTACCACATGGTGTTGGGCCTTGCATGGTGTGGGTGCATGGAAGACAAGAGTTGAGCTTTGGGAACCTCTGCCTAGATTTCAGAGGATATATGAAATGCCTGGATGTCCAGGCAGAAGTCTGTTGCAGGGGAGGAGCCTTCATGGAGAACCTCTACTAGGGCAATGCAGAGGGGAAATATTGAGGTTGAAGCCAAAACACAGAGTCCCCCTGGGGCACTGCCTTGTGGAGCTGTGAGAAGATTCCCAGCATCCTTCAGACCCCAGAATGGTAGATCCACCAACAGCTTGTACCATGCACTTGGAAAAGCTGTAGGCACTCGTCAGCCTGTGAAAGCAGCCACAGGGGCTATACCTTGCAGAGCCACAGGGGGTGGAGATGGCCAATGCCTTGGGAGCCCATCACTCGCAACAGCATTCTCTGGATGTGAAACTTTGAATTAAAGTAGATTTTGGAGCTTTAAGATTTAATGAATGCCCAGTTGGGTTTTGGACTTGCATGGGGCATGTGGCTCCTTTGTTTTGGCTAATTTCTCCCATTTGGAATGGGAACATTTACCCAATGCCTGTACCTCCATTGTATCTGGGAAGTAACTAACTTGGTTTTGATTTTACAGGCTCATAGGCAGAAGAAACATGCCTTGTCTCAGATGAAACTTTGGAGTTGGACTTTTGGGTTACTCCTGGAATGAGTTAAGACTATGGGGGACTGTTGGGAAGGCATGAAGGTTTTGAAATGTGAGAATGTGAGATTTGCAAGGGTCTCCAGGTCTGACTCTCTGTCCCCACCCAAATCTCATCTGGAGTTGTAATCCTCTCATTTTGAGGGAGGGACCTTGTTGGAGGTGATTGGGTCACAGGAGCCATTTCCCCCATACTATCCTCATGATAGTGAGGGAGCTTTCACAAGATCTGAAGGTGTTAAAAAATGGCATTTCCCCATATGCACTCTCTCTCTCCTGCTACCTTGTGAAGAAGGTTCCTGCTTCCCCCCTTTGCCTTCCACCATGACTGTAAGTTTGTTGAGGCCTCCTTAGCCATGCAGAACTGTGAGTCAACTAAGCCTCTTTTGTTTACAAATGACTCAGCTTCTGGTAGTATCTTTAGAGCAGTGTGAAAACAGACTAATACAACAACACTTTAACTTTATTTGAGACCATTTTTTTTTCTGAAGAAGCCACACAGGGTAGTCTTCTAATTTTTATTTATTGTATTTAGTACTGCTTTTTAATTTTTTAAATTATTTTATTTTATTTGAGTCAGGATCTTTCTCTGTTGCTCAGGCTGGAGTGCGGTGGCATGATCTTGGTTCACTGCAACCTCTGCCTTCCAGGTTCAAGTGATTCTTGTGCCTCAGCCACCCAAGTAGCGGGAATACAGGTATGTGTCACCATGCCCAGTTAATTTTTTTTGTATTTTTAGTAGAGATGGGGTTTTGCTATGTTGGCCAGGCTGGTCTCAAAATCCTGGCCTCGAGTGATCTGCCCGCCTTGGCCTCCCAAAGTGTTGGGATTACAGGCATGAGCCACCCCACCCTGCTGTATTTAGTACCCTTTTTAACAAGCATTTGTCGTCAGTTTTCTCCATGAAGGGTGGTGAAAGACTGAAATGATCTGAAAACTCTGCATATGAAGGTTAGCAGGCATGAGAAAGACAGTCTTCCTAAAACAAGGCTGCACTTAACTTCTGTTACAATTAAAAATATCATTCTCCTTCAGGGCAGGGATGGATTTCTGGCTACACGTAAGTCAGGCATCCTTGTTAAATTATCAGGTTACTTTCCTGTGGCTTTAATGAAGTGCCTTGTATCGTCATATTATCATGGTTTTCAAAAGAGTGTTGCTAAAAGAACTGGAAGGAGTAGAAAATAAGACATGAAGCTAGGCTTTCAAAGAAGCCATGAGGACAGCTGTGGAGTTCAGGGCTGATTCTACATGTGGGGCATCCCTTGCTCACAAGGTGGTAGGAACTCGGCAAGGACTAAGGTTTGTTAACAGGGAACCTCAGCCTCTCTCTCTCTCAATAATGGAAACTGCAGACTCAGGACATGTGAGGAATGTAATGGAGTATAACGTTAATGTGTCATGGCTATTGGGGTGGCCTTGGGGTGCCACTATTGAGCTGAAGAAGAAGCAGAGGAAACAAGTGTTCTGAGAGGGCAAAGTAAAAGCAGTGAGGAATACAGAGAAAAGAGAACACAATGTTCTGGAGCAGAACCCAAGAGCAGGCTGGGGTCCAGGCAAGCTGCCAGGGGGCCACTGTTTCAAGGCTCTTATTTGGAATGTTTGGTAGCCTCTGTGGTAAACTGAGCGGTGGTCACTCCCAAAGTGTCCATGTTGTAATCCCCAGAACCTCTGAACATATATGGCAGAATGGATTTGCAGATGTGATTAGGGATTTTATAATGAGAAGACCATCCTGGATTATCTGGGAGGTCTCCATAAAATGACAAGGGTCTTTCTAAGAGGGATGCAGGGTGGTCAGACTGAGAAGGCAGTGACCATGGAGGCAGGTCAGAGTGGTGCAGCCACAAGCTAAGGCATGCTGGCAGACTGTAGAAACTGAAAGACACCAAAAACAAATTCTCTTCTAGAGCCCCTAGAAAGAACTAGACTTGTTAAGACCTCGATTTTAGCCCATTAGGTTCCTTTCAGACTTCCAACTACCAGAACTGTATGAGGATAAATTATTGTTGTTTTAAGCCACTAAGCAATTTTATATAGTGGTAACAGAAAACTAATGCATTTCATTTTATAAAAAAAAAAAGCCTCTGTGATAGTTAATACTGAGTGCCAACTTGGTTGGATTGAAGGATGCAAAGTATTGATCCTGGGTGTGTCTGTAAGGGTGTTGCCAAAGGAGATTAACAGTTGTGTCAGTGAGCTGGGAAAGGCGGACCAACCCTGAATCTGGGTGGGCATCATCTAATCAGCTGCCAGTGTGGCTAGAATATAAAACAGGCAGAAAAATGTGAAAAGACTAGTCTGGCCTAGCCTCCCGGCCAACATCTTTCTCCCATGCTGGATGCTTCCTGCCCTTGAATATAGGACTCCAAGTTCTTCAGTTTTGGGACTCCAACTGGTTCTCCTTGCTCCCCAGCTTGCAGATGGCCTATGTGGGACTTTGTGATCCTGTGAGTTAATACTTAATAAAATCCTATATACATATATAGGAGTTCTAGAGAACCCTGACTAATACACCTTCCAATCCAGGTTGCTTTTTCTATTTTATTTCTTGAGCTGGTTTTGACACAAAAGATAAAGCAAGAGAGAGAGAAAGAGAGAGAATAAAAGGAAAGGAAGAAAGGAGGGAAGGAAGGTAGGAAGGAAGGAAGGGAGGGAGGGAGGGAGGGAAGGAGGGAAGAAGGAAGGAAGGAAAGAAAGTTTTAAGAAAAATGTATAGCCAAAAAAAGACTTGACTAGATCATTCATTTCTACAAAGGACGGATGAGCTTCATCTTTATGAGTTTCTTCTGAACGATGAAGAACACTTATTTTTCTGCTGTGGATCCTTTGACTTCCTTTATTCCATAGCTGGACCTATGAAGAAGAGAGCTTGCTGGGGATACAGGGGCCCAGGGAGAGAGGAAAGCAAGGGAGCATTGCCTGCAGGCTCCCATTACAAGGAAGAGCCAAGGTAAGAGACCCATATTGATGTGAGCAACTCAGAAATCAACTACACAAGAGTGGCCACACCTACTGTATACTTGCCCCATGTCATGTGAGTGAAAATAATGTGCCTTATTGGAAAGGCATGTTTTCCCTTAGAAAACATGCAATCCAACAGGAAGAGATATGTTAAACTGACTAATAATGTGGCATAAAAGTTAACAACAATTTCCATTGTTGTGGGTAGAAACGAGAAAATGCAACCACACTATATATAGCCATGCACCTTTTTCCTATAACTTTTTTTTTTTTTTTTTGAGGTGGAGTCTCTCTCTGCCACCCAGGCTGGAGAGCAGTGGCACGATCTCGGCTCACTGCAACCTCCGCTGCCCAGGTTCAAGCAATTCTCCTGCCTCAGCCTCTCAAGTAGCTGGGATTACAGGCACATGCCATCATACCGAGCTAATTTTTGTGTTTTTTAGTAAAGACAGGGTTTCACCATGTTGGTCAGGCTGGTCTTGAACTCCTGACCTCAAGTGATCTGCCGGCCTTGGCCTCCCAAAGTGCTGGGATTACAAGCGTGAGCCACTGCACCCAGCCTTCTTATAACTTTTTAACTGATAGTGGCTCTGCTCTCTGGGCATCACCTGCCTCCGGGTATTCTTGTCAGTTCACTGTGCCCCTCTCTGAGTGTTCACAGAGTTCTACCCAGCTACTGTAGGCCCTGGGAAGAGGCAGGAGTCCTGCCTGCCCTCAGCCTCCCTTCTCCTTACCCTGTGACTGGTTGCCTACATTGGTTGAGTTGAATTTCTGCTACTACCTCTAGTGATATCCATTATTTCCATATCTAACAGTGGCCAGTAGTTGACTTCCCCTGAGCTGCTTGCATCAATATGGTTCTCTTACCTTGGCTCTTCTTTGTAATGGGAGCCTGCAGGCAACTCTCCCTTGCTGCAGGCTCTCTTCCTAAGCCCCTGCATCCCCAGCAAGCCCTCTAATCCATAGTTCCAGCTATAGGGGTGCCCTGGATCCTGATGAGTGAGTCACTTGGTGGTAATGGTTACCCTTCTCATCATCTTCTTGAATCATAGAGAATGTACTATTCCTCCTTGGTAGGTGATATAATTTGGCTGTGTCCCCACCCAAAATCTCATCTCGAATTGTCATCCCCATAATCTCCATAATCCCCACTTGTCAAGGGAGATACCAGGTGGAGGTAATGGAATCATGGGTGCAGTTTCCTCCATGCCATTCTTATGATAGTGAGTGAGTTCTCACAAGATCTAATGGCTTTATAAATGTTCGGTGGTTCCTCCTGCGTTCATTCTCCTTGCTGCCACTTTATAAAGAAGGTACCTTCCTTCCCCTTCACCTTCTGCCATAATTGTAAGTTTCCTGAGGCCTCCCTAGCCATGCTGAACTGTGAGCCAATTAAACCTCCTTCCTTTATAAGTCATCCAGTCTTTGGCAGTTCTTTATAGCAGTGTGAAAATGGACTAATACAGTAGGCATAAGAATATTGGCTTCCCCAGAGACTCGATTTCAATGACACTTATGCTCTCAACCCCTTTCCTGATCATCTTTAGGTTTTAGAGGCAGGAACACTGGAGGTGGGAGGAGAGCTAGGAGGGAATGAGTTAGGAGACTGTGCTGGAAGGGTGGGGTTGAGGCTCACTTTCTGACTCACTCACTCCCTTCTCGAGGCAGCAGAATGAAAGGGGTCATTGATCCCTGGGAATTCTGAAATTCCAAGGAACTGGCACTGTGTCCTTTCACTTCACTTGGTGATTTCCCCTGCTTAGTAAAGGAAAAAATTGTTGTGATGACTTTTTTTTCTAGTGTGCTTATTTGTGTTAGTTTCACAATGGTGAGGTTTCCACTGAGACATTCATAATCCAGTGCAGGGTCACAGGGAAATAAGTGTTGATGTCTCAAATACTTGCAATAAGCAACTAATAACTTCACCTCCATAGGAGAGTCTTTTACGAATCTTAATCTCAAAAAATTGATGTAGGAAGTAATTTAGATGATAAGCATCAATTGGGGTAGCTAGATTTAGCAAATAAAAATACAGGACATCCAGTCAAATTTGTATTTAAAATATCTAAAAATATATTTAAAGTAAAAGTATGTCACATTTAATATTTTGGACATATACTAAGAAATTTTGTTACTAACCTGAAAAATTGAGCTAAGCACCCTGCACCATATCTGGTAACCCTCACGCCAACTGTATACTTGCCCCATGCCATGTGGATGGAAAGAAAGTACCTTATTGTAAAAGCCAATAAGGCTCATTCTCTCCCTTAGAAAATACACAATCTAGCAGGGAACGAGATACGTTGAACTGACATAATAATGTGAAATAAAACTGCAATAATTGACACAGGTAATATTAATGGGCTCTGTCTGTCATGGTGTCAGGCACTGAGCTGCGTCTTTTGCATATATGACCTCCGTCAAGTCTCACAGCACCTTGGAAACAGCCTTCATTATTCTCATCACTTCTTTGTAGGTGAGGAATGAAACCACGTGAGGATAAATGAATTGCTAAGATTATCTGACTAGGGCTGAAGTGGGTTTCAGACACGGGCTTGTTGGCAGCTGCCTGCCTTTGAACCACACACACTGTCACGCCCACAAAGGTTACAGAAAGACAGCTGGCTGAGCCAACTGGACATGGGTTGACATAAAAAGACAGAAGGGGTCAGGTGTGATGGCTCACACCTGTAATCCCAGCACTTTGGGAGGCCAAGGTGGGTGGATCACCTGAGGTCAGGAGTTCAAGACCAGCCTGCCAACGTGGTGAAACCCCCTCTCTACTAAAAATACAGAAAATTAGCTAGGCATGGTGGCATGCACCTGTAATCTCAGCTACTCGGGGGCCTGAAGCAGGAGAATCGCTTGAACCTGGGAGGTGGAGGTTGCAGTGAGCCAAGATTGCACCATTGCACTCCAGCCTGGGCAACAAGAGTGAAACTCCATCTCACAAAAAAAAAAAAAAAAAAAAAAGAAGGGACGTTTGTATCTTGACAATTGGATCTTTAAGTTAAACAGTAATTTACTACATGGGTAAGAGAAGAGTGCCTGGATTTGGGGAGAGAGAAAACAGCAAGCAGCAAACATAGTAAAAGCAATGGTCTAAAGGTGTGAAATGTGTCATGGGTTTGGGAACAGGGAAGAGGTAACTGGAGGAAAATGGACACAGAGGAAGTGAGGTAATGGCCCATCTAAGGTTAGCAGAGACGTATATGAGCCGTGCCTATGAGTGGGAGCTTAATTCTGCTGAATAAGGGGGTGAACATCATTTGACATTTACTTCATAAAATTACTTTGGCTGTCAAAGAAGACGATGGGGTAGAGAACGGAGCACTAGGTAGAAGAAGACTGAGGAGAGATAAGTAACTGGAGAGGCTCCAACCGGTTGGAAAGAACACTGGGAAGAAACCCAGGTGGGACATTCAGGATGCAGGAGTTAGAAAGCAGCCACTCAACTCACAGAGGAGGGTGAAGATGATTCTTCCGCCCTGGCAAGCTCAGCTGGGAGGATGACAGTCCCGCAGTCCCAGCTTAAACACACCTGGTCTGCTCCCATTTATTCTCCCCAGCAGAAAGACATTTGGACAAGTACGGTGTCTATGTTGCTTAACGTACTGTAGCATTTGAGAACGCGATTTTGACACCTTTTTGAAACTCTACAAAAATTCATCGTTGACCTTTTTTGTTTTCAAGGAAATCTAAGGAAGCTGATGAAAATGAGGGCACAGATGACTCAACCCCAGTTCTGGAGAAAGCTGACTCTATGGAAGCCTTTTTGTTTGCAATGAGTAAAAGCAGAAATATGACAACACATATTGTCACTATAATAAATTACAAATTGATGAAATAAAAACACTGTGGACAGAATCCAAAGAAATATGGCTCAAATTAAAATATCCACAAAGCATTCTCTGTGTGCTTCATTCTTCCTGAACTTAGACCACGGATTGACCAAATGGTTTCTGTCTATGTCCTTCTTTCCAGACCCAGCCCAACAAGGTCATGGAGTGTTACAGGAGAGCACCAACAAGCAAACTGAAGTTTTTTCTTGACGTTTGCATTTACATCTTCCCCAAACTCAGGAGCATAATCCCTGCTGCGAACCGTTTGAATTCTTTTTAATAACTACGATGTGGAGTAAAAAATAGGCAGCCGTTGCCCACTCTTAATGTCTCAGAACAGTTCTGGCAACAAGATGTTGCTTTTTCATAATATTTTTCTTTTCTTTTTTTTTTTTCTTCAGGGAAGGGATTTAAAATAATTTATTCTTAATATTATGCCTGCCTAATATGTGAGAGTAAAGATAAGCTTGACTGTGGTACTCCAAATAAATTGCTCAAGCAGAAGGCAGCTGGCTGGTGGGTAGCTGGGATCACAATGCCTCATGTACACCTCCCTTTATGTTTCCAACCCTCAATTAGAGATTGGATTCCCGTGTTTGCTTCAGTACCTCATGAGCCTTTGAAATGCTATAGTAGATGAACTGGAGAAAGGAAGACGGTGATGGTGACGTGCTTCGCTGCCGAAGCAACATGCATGGTGTACATTTCTCAACAGTAAGCACATTGATTCAAAGTCCAGGTGAGCAGGCTTCCGTTTTAGGCTCAGAGATTGAAGCATCATCTTGCGTTCTACCTCTAACGATCTTCCAAGTACATAGGACCCTTCATTTCCTTAGAGCTGAGCTCATCTCTTGTTAACTTTCCTGGAGCAGACTTGGGAAGGGATGTGGAAAAGCACATGAGAATTTAGGAGGAGTGGGGTTCAGATCCAAGAGCACAATCTGGATGCCAGTAGTAGATCTTTTTAAAGGAAGCCACTTCTTTTTCTTTGCTTCTCACGTCTATCTGGTTAAGTATTTGCAGCTGAGATGTGATTTACATTTCACATCTGACACATTAATTTTAAGCCCATCATGTTGTTTGTTTCTGACCCAAACATAGATTCCGCCTTTACCTCCAGACAATCAGAGGTTCACACAGGTTTTGTCTGTGTGTTTTTTTGTTTGTTGGTGGGGGCAGAGATGGTAAGTATGTATTTTAACACAAGAAATTACATGTCATATACACACTATGACCTTAAGTCTGCCTCTGCCTTTCCTGGTTTTCACAGGACTCCTTCAGTCAAAGATGCATCACAGCCTCAGTTTCCCCTGAGGTATTGAAGTGTAAAGGAAAAGTATTGAAGCATATGCCTACAGCATGGATAATACACTAAAACAAAATGTGCATGGAATCTGGAAGTCAGCCTATTGACCCTATGCATTTAGCTTGAACATTTGATCTTTGGTGAGTTTAGATAAGCTATGAAATATTGCATATGCCAGAGGACCCAAAAGGATGAGTGGCAATTAGCAATTAAGTGCTTTTTTTAAACCTGCACAGGATATGCAGTAGATCCACATTTCCACCAAATTAGGCTCAAGAAATTAATTTTCTAAGGAAAGGAACAGGAGGGCAGCCTTTCCGTGGCCACAGTGTGGATGAAGCTGAGAAGCAGCTGCCAGTGGACACAGACTCCTCTCTATGTGAGTGTGCTGTATGGTAAAGACTTTCATTTTACAGATGTCAAAGGGAGTACCATTAAAAGTCACTTCACTTATCTTTGTCTCAACTTTCTTACTGTGAATATGAGAGGTTTGGCTTGAATTATATTTGAAGTACCTTTGTATCATCAGACATGAGGCTGTAATCCTTGGAATATGCAGGACTGGTTGTTTAAAGGACCCATGGGAGCAGAAGTGTGTTACTTATGCAGCCAGTGAGAAGACTAGGTACCATGACCCAAAGACCAGAACAAGGCTTACATATTCAACTTTATCCAGTTTTGTCTTTCTACTACTGTCTGGCCAAAATTTCTAAAACATAAAAGTAAAAATATCAATTTCTCTGAGTTCAAAAATGTCCAAAGATTATATTAATGTCTAAAAACAAGCCCAGCTTCCCAGCCTTGCCTTTTCCCTCCAGCCACAGCAGAGAACAGCTGCCATTCATCCTCTGTTCCCACTTCCATCCTTCTGCATCCCACAGCCAAATGTCCTGCACCAAACCTGGTGTCCCCAGAACATAGCTTGGGCTTTTCTGCCCCTGTGTGCCTTTGCATATACTTTAGTTATGACCTTCCTTCATCAGACACCTCCTTCCATCTGCCCCAGTCTGGACTTTCCCTGTGTGCCTTCTAGAACTCTCTACCACCTCTGTTCTGCATTCCAACTGTCTTTCAACAGCGTCATTCTGATTGCTGGATGATAAATGCTTTAAAGAAAGGGATTATGGATTCCTTATGTTGATACTATCTATATCCCATAGCTCCGTGTCTTGTTCTAAGTAGCTGTTAATAGATATTTATTAATGCAAATAAATATGTGGTAGCAGATTTGATGAGATTCTGTAAGCGGAGTAGTTGTATGAGGGAGGACCACATGGTACAATGGAAAGAGGGCCAACTGACATCACTCCATTCCTCCTTACACCGCCTCTGTCTGCATGCAGCTCTGTTGCCTGGACTGGGAACCATGTGGAGAATATCAATGGGTATTCTCATCTTTGAATCCCCACTGCCTTGCCCAGGATATATTGAGTGGAAGATATTCAAATGTTTGTGGTGCCAAGTTGTCACTGACTGACATTTTTACCTGGGAAAATCAGTTCTCTGAGCCCCCATTTCTTCCTGGTAAGATGAGGGTCTTTGATTGCATGACGTTATTTTACAAATGTCATCAAGTTTAAATTTTGCAGAATTGTTTTTCCCTTTGCGTGGAACTGCTAGGTGTTTCTGTAGTAATCATTTCCTCGCATTTTGCAGTTAGGCAAGTTTGGTTTGGTTTTCTGCTTTGTTTTAATGAAACTCTCCAGAGTAAGCATGTTTAAATACTATTACATTGTTACAGTATCAAAGAAAATAGAAAGAGTTACAAGGCGGAAGAACACCTTAGGTGTTCACAGTGGGACTGTCCTCGCTTACACCTGTGCCCCGCAGGTCTTCATGTTCTCACTCTGTGTCTGTAGTGAAAAACAGTGCTGTGAGGGACTGACCAGGAATAAAAGAAGTGCCTGAGACCCAGCTTTGTGATTGGAAACTCAGCAACCAAGTCCCTCTCCAACACATTAGCAAGCATTATGCATTCGTAAAATAAAAACCTGTAATTCCTGGGAAAGGTATCTTTGACCTGTCAGACAGAACATCCTTTGAGGATGATTAGGTGGTAAATGCATTGTCCAGGTGCTGGTTTCTGGGCACTGCTTTTAAAAAATTTTTAAAGGCAAATCGCTAAGCTACGGCTGCTATTGTAGTCTAATCGCTAGTTTTCCACAGTAAATGATGAGCCAGTGTCTGCGTAAGTGGCAGCGGCAGTGGTCTTCTTGCTTCCTTTGCACTTCCACAAAGCTCATTGTTTTTCAGCGTCTGACAGTGCGACAGCCCGGCAGTGCCTCATTCTCCCAATTCTGACTGTGAAGAAGAGGTTCAGGGGGTCTTGTCCAGTAACCTGCCTGCCTTAATGCACTTTGCCGTGAAAGTAAGTAATTTGAAGGTCTTCAGGTAGCTCAGAAATAAGATTCATGCTCTCAATCATACAAAGGTAAATATTAGTCTGTGTTAAAGAACCTCAAGAGTGGATAAAGAGATTCTGCAAGAGCCTAGGAAATCTGACTTGAAATTTCTTCAACGAGTTGCTGAAAAGTTTGGGATGTGGTGCTGCTTCCAGAACCAGAACAAAGGAGAGGGTGGAAGCATCCAAACTGTTTTCCACAGATATGTATATATTTAATGCTTTTCACCGGCTGTACCATCTTAAGGGTAATGTCAGTTATATTGGAAGCCTGCTCCTTATTCCAATGAAATGGCACAGAAGAATAAAACATTTAAAAATTAGAAATCATCTGTCTCTCCATGAGTGATATTTAATCCTCATCCATCCTACATAGAAAGGAACACTTTTCAGTGAAGTTCTTCTTAATGTTTTCTAAGGGACTAACATTTTAAATGTTGTATGATGTATAATGTTATATGGGTATAATATTTCTTTGGGGGCTTCTGAAGAGGATTTTTTTAAAAATCATTATTTTATAAAATTATGCAAAATTTTTAGGTCACCATCTAATAATTTGTCACTATAAATTATGGCAAAGGATTGATTATAAATTTATTTGTGATATTTTAAAAGTCATGGTTTATAAGATTACAATCTTCCCTCAACCAAAAAAAAATTCCCCCTTCTGATAATGCATTTTTTTAAATTAATGATACAACCATTTCCCACTGATCTAAGCTCAGAATTCTAGTGACCTTTACTCCCCCTCATCTCTTAGGCCTAGCCTGCTATATGGAATACATCATCAAATATTCTCTGCTTTCTTTTATTGCTTTTAACATCTCCGTTCTTCATCCTCTAAAAAAATTGAACCCACTACTTACCTATCCTTATTTTCTAATGTAAACTCCAACCCAATTCATGCAGAGCAAGGTCACCACTGGAAGGAACCACCAAGGACATCTGGTCCCCGCTCCTTTCTCCCTCTTTCTCACAAGCTCCTGGAGACGGCAGTTCTGCTTCTCTGAGAACTACACTTTGAGTAGCAGCCAAGGCTTTAAACTCAACACTTTGTGCCTCAGCATCAGTTGTCCTGGCTTCTAATGTGATAAATGAATCTTTCTGCTTCATCCTGAAATTCAGGCCCTTAAACATGCTCAGGTTTGTTTCTGGCTCTCCTATTCCTTTTACCTGAAGATTAAATGTCACTGATTAATAGTATTCAGTCCTTTTTCAGGTATGACATCCCAAATCACACCTGTAAAACTTGTCTCAAAATAGGAGTAATGCTCTTGAATCCCTACCGCAATGTCTGCGGTTATGGCACCGCCTGCACCTGCCCTGAGGCTGATGAATGCTGTGTTGCCACATCTCCCAACCAGACTCGCTGCTGGATCTACCATCTTCCCATCATGCACCTGCCTTGATGCCCCCAACTCTGGATGCTTTTGGAAGCTTCGAGTGTCACTTGTTACAAGTTATTCCGGAGAGCCCTCCTCCTCACAAATGTTCCCTAGGGAACAGGCCCTAAAAAGGTAAAGCATCTCAGTCATGCTCTAGAATTACGCAATTCCCCTTCCCAAAGAAGTGTCATTTTGCCTAAGCGAGACTTCAAATTGATTTTTCTAAGCAGACTTAAATAGAAAGCACTTTCTCTAAAGGGATGACATTCAGAAACATGCTATAATCTGTATTGGGGCTCCTCAGTTATGACCAGAAGACTGGGGTTTGAGTCTTATTATTTTTAATTCCATTTAATTTATTTTCTATAAGATATAAAATCTATACTGATGAATCTCTAAGCAATTCCTCCACCTCCAACCTCTCTCCCGAGCCCTATTCCTGTGATGTCAAAATATGTTCACTTAGAAATCCAGATGACTCCTGGTATGCTACTTGTCTTCCCCAAATATCATAGGTGTCTTCCTTTGGTTAATGACCATGGCATCCTTTTAGTCACTTGGGCTAAAAATATGATCACCTTTGTTCCTCTCTCACTCTTGTCACCCACATTAAATCAGTTACCCTGGTTTATTGTTTCTCCTTCTTTTATTCATCTGAGGTTCACCTCTCCTTTTCATTTTATTCTATTATTACTCAATTTAGGCAATTATTATCTCTGATCCATACTTTCATAATCATCTTCAGTTGGTTCCTGGACTTTTATTCTCAGATTACTTTCTTTTCTACATTACTTCCAGGTTCATTTTCTACCTCAAAAGTGATCTACAAAATAAAACCGCCTCCAGAAAAAAACACGTACTTCTCAGATGGTTGTTAACTGTCCCCCAAATCTGTCCTCAGTTTGTCTGCCTAATCTACTCTTTAGTGAGCTTATTGTTGTAGTCTATAATGCAGTTTCTCAAACATTATTTCCTTTAATAATTGCATCAGCTGTGTGAGTTGGTATAGCCTCTATGATCTTTTCATTATTTCATTTCACAAATAAGAAAATAAATGTACAAAAAATTGTCTGACAATTGGCATCAGTCATTCAAAGTCACACTGGAGTAAGAGAGAAAAGCAAATTCAAAGCTCACACCCTCACTGTTTTTCTGTCTCCCCAGAACTTTTGTTGAAATGTCAATTCTGAAAATGCCTTGCTCTCTCTCTAGGCAGAACTAGTTTCCCCCACCCTGGGTTCCCAAAAGACTTTCCAAATACACTTCCTTGGACACAGATCACATGCAAAGTGAGTATGTATGTTCATGTTGGTTTACAGTGAGATTCTTGCGGGAAGGAACTGTGCTTCTGTTTGTGCCTGGCGTTTGTCATGTGGCAGGATCTGACACATGGCGACAGGAAGCACTGCATAATGAATAACTGCATCTCTTTATTACGTAGTTTGAGACACGCACTGATACCTAGTGCAGTAGGACATTCCTAGCCCCTAAAGAAGTCACAATCATATTTTGATTTTGATAGGGAAGGCTATTTACTTGCTCTACAGCATGTGTGAATGTGTGCATCTTGCTAAACCTGAGACCAGAATTTATTTTGGAAAATCAACTGACCACTCTAGTTGTAAAATAGAAAATAGATTTTATGAGAACCTAAATTCTTATCATGAGTCACAGTGAGTTAGGGCGTAAAGTCATGTCTGGTTTTGAAAGAACATTTGTATTCTTCTGCAAACGCCTTTAATAAGAATTTAGCTATTAGTAGAGCATGAGTTTTTTATAGATTTAACCTAAGTTGAACCAATAAATTTATCCAACCTCTGATGGTTCCATAAAATGACTAATATTGAACATTTTAATATTTTATGAGTGACTAAGCAACATCTTGACTACGTTTGCTGGTGGAAGATGTACTTAACTGGGGATTACAATAAGGAATCTAAAGCTTTGCTTTTTATTATGGTTTAATAGGTTTAGTCTTGCAAATTTCAAGAAAATGAATGATGTCAAGAAAAGAAATAAGGCTTATGTTACTAACTGTAGGTAGTTAAAGAGTCCAGAACTAGCAACAAGATGATCAATTGGACAAAACATATGTTTAGGAATTCATTAATGCTGAGTCATTGCAGTTCATTAGGTTGAGTGAAATATGGGTGAGAATATAATTGATTGAAACGGTGGTTCCTGATCATCACCAGGCACTGTCTGTTCGATGTTTGGAAAAACTTCTGTCATTAGGAGGAATTCTTAAGTCTCATAGGTGTTTTTGAAGGGTAAACATCATAGCACTTGCTCTGTATAACCCTAAATAAACGTATTTCCCATTGCCTGTCTGTGCATAATCATATCATCTGCGTTAGAACCTAGTATGAAGGTGGCCCTGGTCTGCGTATTCCATCTGCATGGTATGAAGAAGTTGGAAAACTCTGGTGCCTTTTAATTCTAAGCATTAGGTTTTCACATTTTCAGAGCCAAAGAGCAACACCTAATGTGTGTACTTAGGCTGACTGAATAATTACTCTGGGAAAACGCCATGTTATAAGATGATGCACAAGGCAAGTAACTGCCTCGCTGGCTGCCCAGCACTCAACTTCAGTACCCTGATTGTAATCTCAAAGCATCAAATTGGTGGATCCCTAGCACAAATGCCTTTCCTTTTTATTTTTCATATTTAATCTTTTTTTCTTATTTTTCAAATTCATATGACCATTGCTGATTTGAATTGTTAAACAACTGGAAAGTATTTCTATAACTATAATGGTAAAATATATTCTAGACTCAATAGTCCGATTATATTTGAGAAAGAAAAAAAACCCAGAGATCAAGGCATAATATTTGATATTAAAAATACTTTTCTTCTATTCTTTCTCCAAAGTTTCTTTTTCATCATTCCCTATATGTTAGTTTGTTCTCTGCCCTAAAATCAGCTCACATTTACCCACATTGTGTTAAATATTTTTCCTATTATATGCTTATAACTGAAGTTCTTCAGTGCTTTTAATGAAGTGCTCTACTGGGAGCCAGTTCTAACCCAGAAAACCAAACTAGATCTAGAAATAGAAGTCAACAATATGTGGTTTTTACATTTGAAGAGTTCACAGCCCAATGAAGGAAACAGAAAAAGTGAACAAAAACCCCCAAACTACAGTGAAGGAAGCTTCAACAGAGGTATTAAATGAATAATAAGAACACTGATGAAAGGGGAATGATCCCAGCCTTTGGAAAGAGGAGATTAAAAAACAGCTGTATAGGGGACAGCGGGTATCAGAGAGGGATTGAAAGTTTAACTTTCCATGGTCTACCCTAAAGTACAATATTTTATGAACCAGGAGATCTCCAGCTGCCATTGAGAATATTGGCTTTCATGAAATCCTTTCTTAAATGTATTGTCTGAATAAATATCATTGAGGCACGGACTTCACTGCCAAGTAATAATTCTAATGTTTGGTTGTAGAAGAAATTGGAGTTTCAATGTCATGTAGATATTTGTAACAAACAATGGTGCTTGATGTAACAGACTCCAGATTATTCTCAATTGTCCTATTGTGTGAATTATTTATGAACTTTTACACATCTGTAAACTCTTAGAATAAACCACTTTAACCATTCCATACATAGCCAGAAAAACATTATCAGACATCTTTTCACATGACTTACTTACAATTCATTGATTTACTTCAACATAACATTTCACATGTACAAATTGCAACATTTTAGTTGTCCAGATGCTTAACAATTAGATATTTCCATTGTGTATCTTTATTGGTGCCCGCAAGCGGATTCAAACGCTTTGGGAATTACTAGGTGGAGATTGAGTAGTAGGCAATATAGATATCTATATTATTTTTTCTGTTTCTTAAAATTTTGTTTAATGAAAATAAATAATCTCTGGATTCTTGTAACAATACTGGAAAAATAGAGTAGGAGAAGGTTAGAAGGGAACCAACATTTGTTTAGCAACAACCATGAGCAAATGTCTTTACAGGGATTATCATATTTCATCTCCATAAGATGTTAGTAAATGAGTACATCATTATCCTTTTGATTATCTCCCATTGAGTTTTATTAGTCCCATTTTATCAAAGAAAATATGAGAGTCATTTTCCCAAGATCCACATATTCAAGATGGGCCCCATGTCCATCCCAGTATATAGCCATCCCAGAAGTTGAACCTTATTCTGACTTTTAACCACAAGATAAATGACACTGTTTGTACTATCCCTTTATTTATGCCGTTAAGGATTTAATGCCATCACCCATGTCTCCGCATGGATATAGAAAGTGGCTAAATCGTGCTGAACACATTAAAAAGCTTGTACCAGACTTGACCACTAGCATCCAAAGAGTGAGTGCATCTGTGGTGGCCAGAATAAAGGCCCCCAAAGATAAATATGGCCAGTCCCTGGAATCTAAAAATATGTTACATTACATGGTAAAAAAAAAAAAAAAAAAAAAAAAAAAAAAAAAAAAAAAAAGACAATGCAGATGTAATTAAGGTTACAGTTTTCAGAATTGGAAGATTATCCTAGACTATCTGAGTGGGTCTAATATAATCACATAAACCCTCAAAAGTGGAGCACTTTCTCTGGATGGAGTCAGAAAGATGCAGCAAAAAGGGAAGTCAGAGTGATTCCATGAGTGAGAGCGTTTCAGTGCACCATTGCTGGCTCTGAGGTATAGATGCTCACACACAAAAACCAGAGAGAGGTCTCTGGAGCTTAAAGCCGGCTGTCAGGCAGCAAATGAGATCCTCACTAGTGAAATCAAAAGAAAGTGGATTCTGCCAGCAACGTGAATGTCATTGGGAGCAGATTCTTGCTAGAACTGTTGATTAGAGCTTAGCCGATGGACACCTTGATTCCAGCCTAGTGAAACCAGAAGCACAGTAATGAGATGATCCAGATTTCAACCTACAAAACCATGAAATAAGAAATACATGTTTTAAAAAAACTAAGTTCGTAATAATGTGTTATGGCAGCAAAGGAAACAATTGTAGCACCCTACCACCTGGCTAGTAGCCCTAGTTATGGTCAGCCTAGTAGATCTTTTCTTCCCTTGTCCCTCTCCCAGTGTTTGTCTATTTCATTACTTCAGAGCTGCATCTGCCACAGTTAGAACATTATATATTTTAGTCACAAAATTCAACTCGCCAAGGGTCCTCAGAGGACAGCCTCCCTCTTTCCTATTTTTTAACAAAGTGTCTCCATCACAAAATACTACTCTTGAGCCAAACTCACTATGACTAATTTAAAGATTGTGTAAAGTTAATTCATGGACTGATATTTCCTATATACTCAGTTATAACCAATAATGAACAAATCTAGTCATTTCTTTTTCAACAACAACTTGTATTTTACTATAAATTAATGTATTCTTACGTTTAAAGTGCCTGTGGTATCATAAGCACTTGGCATAATTTATTAGGAAGTGGTGTTAATGGGGGCCACACAGCAGTGTGATTGGGACCTCGAAGTCCTCCCCTGTATGACTGTGCTGCTTCCTGGACATGCACACAGCAGCAATGGATGAGGCAGTCACTTTCCAAAAAACCAGAGTGAGTCTGATTTTAGCAAATATTTTGCTTCTTTTTTCCTTCCCTCCAAAGAGCTGTTGAGAAATATGTTCCTTGATTTTGCTGTAGCTTATCCTTCTGTAATAGTTTTCTATTGCTATGGAGCAAATTACTACAAACTTAGCAGCTTTCCACAACACACATTTATGATCTCACAGTTTTTCTGGGTTAGGGGTCCAGGCATGGCTTGGCTGGATTCTCTACTTTAGGATCTTACCAGGGTGAAATCCAGGTATTGGCTTGGGCTGAGTTCTCATTAGAATCTTGACTGGGGAAAGATTCAATTAACTTTTATGCAGCTTTGAGTCTGAGGTTCTCTTTTTCTTGCTGGCTGTTAGCCAGAGAACATACTCAGCTGGAGAGGCTGCCATGTGATCCTCTCATAGCCCTTCCTAAAGACCCTCTCCCAATGTGGCCACTCACTTCTTCAAGACCAGGAGCATAATCTCTCTTGCCTCAAATCTCTCTCTTATTAAGGGCTTACCTGCTTTGATCAGGTCTACCCAGGATCAGGGCCTTTGATTAACTCAAAGTCACCTGATTAGGAATCTTAATTGCTTTTGCAAAATCCCTTCACTTACCCAGGAAAGTGAAAGCCCACCATATTCACAAGCTCCACCTGTAAGGGAAGTACACCAGAGGACAGGGTCTGTGGCGCATCTTAAAATTTTGCCAGCTACACCTTCCTCAAACCAAGCTGAGGAGAAGTGCTGGAAAGAAACAATGCATTCTGAGTAATAAGAACCCCTACAGAATAAAATAACCAAGGGTTAAGGACAAAGACAGTCTGGTATTAGCAGATTTACTGGACACAGCTCAATTGTGTAACTTAGAAAGAGATCTCTTGTTTCTAAAGAGGGGAAAATTGGAAACTCAGGGAAGCGAACAGTATATTTCAGTTGTGCATTAAACATCTGGTAATTTCCTATAGTGGTTATGAACTCAAGCTCTGGACTCAGACATATCGCGCTGGAATGCCAGTGCCACTACAGAACATGATGTCTTAACCAAGAGTCTGAACTACTTGAACAATGCATAAGAATTCATTGAGCATTTCCTGGGTCATAGGTACTAAGCTAAGCTCTTATCTAAGTGAATTAAATAATAGTCATAGCAGTTCTATGTGATAATTATTTATCACATTAGGCACTGAGGCTTGGGGAGATCACGTAGTATGACAAAGCACATTAAACAGTGGAGGCAATTTGAACCCTGCCCATGTGGCTTCCGAGCCTTCACGCTTTACCACTACCTATAATGGTCTCTAAACTTCAGCTGCCTTAACAAACCTCGTACAGTGGGCACTCCTACCAGGGTTGCGGTGAAGACAAATTAAGCTAATGTGGGGCAATGATCCAGCATGGTGCCACATGGTGGCTTCTAGGGCAGGGACTGGCAAGCTTATCTGTAAAGAACCAGCAAGCAAACATTTCAAGCTTTGCACATCACACTATTTCTCTTTGCAGCTAGTCAGCTCTGTTGTTGAAGAATGAAAGCAACAATACACAATAAGTTAACAGATGGGTGATATTGTATTCTAAGAAAACTTTATATACAAAAGCAGGCAGACCCCTGCTCCAGGACAGCAAATTAAAAAATCAAGCAGCTCATCTATCCATTTTTGCTGGAGAAAAATACTTTTTAAAATCATGCTGTAGTGTTCCTTAAATATGCCTCTTAATATGGAATTTTATCAAATAAACTTATTTAAGTAGCCAGTACTATAGGATTTTTAAAAAAATATTTTTACTATGTGTAAGATCATTTCTAACAAGCTAATATAAAAGTAATTTTGTCATTTAATGTTTTCATTGGGTTGTTCAACCACTGAGTAGAAACTAAGCCACTCTGCTTTCTGTAGGCACTTGACTGTTGGCTTCCTTACGTGCGATCTGTCTTCCTCAGTTGATGTTGTGCCACGCTTTCCTGTTCTTTAATGTCCTATAAGAAGATATACATTTATTATTTCATTTTCCTCTTCCATGCATTGTCTTCATATTTTTGCCCACTCTTCTTACATCTCTGCCTGAATCCCTGGTGATTCACTGTATCCTTAAAGATTCAATAAAGAGATAAGCTGTATATTAAGTTGAACAGGGCACGCTTAATATAAAGAATTTATTAGATATAACAGGGGATTGGAATACAGCTGGTAGAAGAAAAGAGAACTCTAAGGGATCTAGAAATAGAAGATATAAGGAGGCACCACTAGCCCTAGGGCAGAGAAAGAGTCCCCAAGAAAGTGCACCTCCTCCCCGCCAAGGCTGAGGCACAGACTTTGTTGAGGAGGGCACAGCTGTGGGCCACCACATGGCAGGTAAGACACTGGGGTACTGCACTGGCAGAACCTGATGGAAATCCACCCTCAGGGATTTGCAGTAAATGGACCCCCTCAATTGCAGGGGAAAGCCATTCATAGTGAGGTGCTCACTAGAGGCTCAATGCTAAAAGCATGCCCATGGGCAATGCCAGGATAGGAAACTAGCCACGGCACACTGCAGGAGCCACGCACTAGAGAGGATGAGCACCCTGCAGGCTGCCTGCCAGGCAAGCACCAGAACCAGAATACAAAATCCATGCTTCCTGCAATGTCTCTACCACCCTCTACTGACAAAGTTTAATGTCATGACAGCCAGCAAAGAAAAGATAAATGAAAGGCCCAGATTCATTTCCACAAAGCAGACAAAAGGGATATATTTGGAGCTGATCAGCAATAAATCAATAATGAACATACTCATTTTCCATCTCATCTTTTGTTTTACACATGGTGCCTATGTTTTCTGTATATAGTGCCTATGTTTTCTGTATTTTGTCAACTTGAAGTAAATACGTTTTCAGAATCTCTTGGTGTTTCTGTACCATATTGTTTTCATGGCCCATTGGGCAATGCTGCCAATCCTCTGGGAAATTTTGCTGTGAATGATGAGGCAGTTTCTCTGCAGGAATTATGCAGCTCACCCGCAGTCTTCTGCCATGCCTTGCCATTGACCCACCAGCCCCTCCATGTCCTAGGAAACATTTTAAACCCCTATGTCTTATGCAAGCCATTGACAGTTCTCCTTATGATCAATCAGAGAATTGTGTCACAGCATATTAAGGGAGCATGCACATCTCTCTACCAAAACTTTGACGTGGTGCATGTCACCAATCGGCTTCTGGTGAGCTCAACCCACCAGAGTGTTACACTGCAAAAACATATCTGAATTCTAACTTAGGTTCAAACATAAAAGCCCAGCTACTATTAAGTATATTATGGTATATCTGTTAAATAGATCAGTAAGCAACCATGATGAAACATTTATGAATATATAATAACATGTAAAATGCCCACAATATAAATTGAAGTTAAAAAATCAGAATGTAGGCCAGGCATGGTAGCTCATGCCTGTAATCCCAGCATTGTGGGAGGCCGAGGTGGGTGAATCACTTGAGGCCAAGTATTGAAGACAGCCTGGCCAACATGGTGAAACCTTGTCTCTACTAAAAATATAAAAATCAGCCAGGGGTGGTGGCATGAGCCTGTAATCCCAGCTACTCGGGGGGCTGAGGCAGGAGAATCACTTGAACCCGGGAGGCAGAGGTTGCAGTGAGCTGAGATCATGCCACTGCACTTCAGCCTGGATGATAGAATGAGACTCTGTCTCAAACAAAAAAAAAATCAGAATGTATCATACACACCTATATAACCAACATAATGCATTAATAGCAATTATTTCTATAGTAAGAATGTTGAATTTTCTTCTTTATATTTATATGTATTTTGATAAATTTTCTTTAATGGACATTATGTTTTAAAAGAAAAAAATTAAGACTAATTTAAAACATGTGACACCTCATCTCTGTGTTTTCTCTTCCTTTCCTAAGAGATTACAGCTCCATAAAGAAAGCATTCTTAGAATTGTAGTACATACAAGAAGCTCAATAAATTCTTATTATATTGAAATTATTTGACCACATAAAATGAATAGAAGAATGCATTCTTATTTTTATCAATGATGAAAATAAAAATCATTCTTTCAGGGCCCCTATCCTCTACTCAGCTCATGGAAAACTCATTAGAAATTCTATTTCCAAGGTTTAGGGTTTTATTTTTAGTGCTAAAGAGAGAATACATTGTTTTATTTGGTGCTAGAGGCTTTGCATTTTTTTTTTTATCATTGTTCTAAGAATTAAAAAAGAGTTGTTATATTTTTAGTTAATGTGAAAGTTACATTGCCACACACCAATTTGGAAGATCTATAAATGCTACCAGGTGACCTTCAAGGAAGAAGAGTTCAAAGCTTATCTCAAAATCTATACTTGGTAGTAAATGCTTCAGCTCATATTCATTTGACCAGACATAATTGGAAGACATGAGGGGAAGTTATAGGCTTACAGGGTTCATTCTTCTACTCCTAAAAGCCTTTGTCACTAGGCTCAATGGAAGATAAACCTATTTTACCTTAAAAATGAAAGATGACATGTAACAGCTATAGACAGGATTTCCTTTTTACTCATCAGCCATCTATGTTACATGGCATAATTAATCAAATAAACATTTCTGAAATAAACATTTTTGGCATGCACACTGGGTGAAGTGAAATGTTTGAATAGCTGGGATCGATAAATCATCCTATGTAATAAAAGCTATTGGCCTTGTTTTTACCTTCCTTTTTAAGGGATTAACAAGGAACTGGCAAGAAACACAAAACTGTTGATATGGGCTTCCAGCTGGCATTGATTACAGGCTGCAGTCTAATGCTATAATGTTTTGCGTTAGTACAATTTAACTAGCGACGGCTCACCTACTGCCTCCTGGGACTTGCCAGTGGAGTGCTCTTTAATGTCATTTTGCTTTTCATCTTTGAACACATACATTCTTAAAAGACCTTGCCTAGCAAAATATTGTCCTCTTCAACATGGTTTAGTGTATATTAGTGTTGAGTTGAAAAATGCTACTTAAATCTGGTTACAAACTTTTCTCATTCACTTGTTCACAATGTTATTGAACACTTGTGTATGCCAAGAATATGCTCAACTATAGAGATAACAAGAAGAAAAATATTCTACCCCTGCCTTCAAGGAGCTGTTAAGGGGGACAAGTATAATGATTACCATGCAAAATAATGTTAAAATAATGTAAAATCAGACTGGTTGGTTTAGAATTCCAAGACAGAGATTAAAAGGAGTCCAGGCTGCTCACCAACAGAAACAAGACACTATACATTGACAAAGAGTTTTAAAGGTAGCCATTAAAAACAATTTCTTTCATTAAATATAACACTAAGTCTGATAAGGCTAATATTGAAAGACCAATTTTTAAACGCGTTTTCTTAAACTAAAATGAGTTTTCATTGAGAATAAAGATCAGAAGAAAATATATTATATTTCCCAGAGATTGCACTGAAAGATTTGGGGGGTAAAATGAAAGAGTAGTTTGTAAGGAGAAGGATTGGCAAGAGTAAAATGCATTTCTGCCTCCTGGGGAGTCCAACTAATATTCCCTGGTCATTATTCCACCAGTTTCCTGAGAGTGTCTAATTTGTCCCTCATAACCAACCTCTCCTGACCACAGTATGAGACACGTATCATCACCATTCCTATCTTACCACATCTATGGAAACTGAAGCACAGGTCCAGGATAGTGCAGCAAACCATGACCAATGGGCAGACTGGGGAATTGAATTCAAACCATCTGACTCCAGAGCCCATCATCTATCAGGCTGAGATGTGTCACAAGGCCAGGGTCCCAGAAGAGAACAAAGCAATTACTTCTGGAGCACTGAGGCAGTGCCCGCTGTGCCTGAGGAAGTGTGCAGGATACTGTCACCCAGAAAGAGACTCTGTGGAAAGAGCCTGGACATGCACTCTAATCACAGGCTCTCAAGAGCACCCCTAGAAGTGTCGATGCTTCACAGAGCAGAAGACTCACACATGTCCCCTCACCATAGGAAGCCACCGGAAAAGCCATGGGACATTACTAGTTGGCCCCAGAGTTCCATGCCTTTCTTCCCTAGTAAGAAAACAGCGGCCAGGCCCAGGTCACAGGCTGGAGGTTAGATATTTCTTGGCCTCTCTTGGATCTTAGAGTGGCTGGCAATTAATTGGCACCCAAAATTGCAAATAAAAATGATTTGTGCTTGCTTGAAAGGAAATCCTCCCTTTCTATTTCACCATTCTTCCACATTGTTCCATGTGGGTGGACCCATGGCCAGGCTCCAACCACATGGATGGCAACAATATCATAGAGGAATACAGGAGAAAAAAGATGGAAGGAATCGAGGTCCCTGAATGATCTCTTGTTTTTGAGCCACACTGACAACCTGAGCTTTCTGCCTGCCTCTGATCTCTCACATAAAAAAGAAATAAACTTCTATCTTATTTAAGCCACCAACGTTTTTGTCTCTTTGTTAAAGAAATATGGCCTGCAGCATCAAGTCCTATAACACTTCATGTTAATACTTATGAGAAATACATAAGTATTAACATTGCTGAATGGCTAATCAGACCAAATAAATGATAACATGTCCAGGATTCAGAAGTCAGAGCTGATTTGGCTGAAAGATAACTCATGCATGTGATGAACAAGGAACACATATGCAAAGGTGAAAACTATTTCTTGTACGGTAAAGTGTGCTTTACTGGATATTCACTTCTCACTGGGAGACCAATTACTTGAGATTTATTTGAGTGAGGAAGTGAAATCCATAGAACTGAATGTATCATCTGAGATATTTTTATTGATTTTAGATCATCCAACAGTAGAGGTTGACTCATCTTAGTTGCCTGAGATATTCTTGGAGAGGTTTTCATGAAAAACACTGAACCTAAAATACTTATTTCTCAACCTCATATGTGATAGAGATTTGGACAATGGTCAGTTTAGTAGATTTTGGGTCTAAAAGGAGTTGTTAAGGAACAAAATCACTGACAGTCAAAAAGATAAATCAACCCAAGAGTAGTAATAGAATTTTCTCTCTCTGTCTCTGTCTTTCTCTTTCTCTCTCTCCCTCTGTGTGTGTGTGTGTGTGTGTGTGTGAGTAAACATATACTGGAACCTCACCATTGCAAGACACTTAAATATAACCGATTAAAATTTTTAAAGATTTGTCAACACTTGGATGAGTTTATGAGAAATAATAAAAATTTTCAGGACCAAGAATAAAGGAAGAACTTAAATCTAGTGAATATAACTCTGATAGTCTGCCTATTTGGTTTTAGGAGCCATATAGAGAATAGAGTAATGCCTTGGGTCAGGGTTGCAATAAGATTTGGAAGGGGCATCTTCTGATCAGATTGAATAATAATTTATCTTCTTTAAAGTAGGGAATGCTAAAATCCAACTTATAGAGATAACTAGTTAGAAGTTTGTCTGCCTCAGCCTTGGAGAGCAAGAAGGCATCTTGTCTAATAATTCATGTCCACTGGCCAAATAGCTTCAGGAATTGAATTTTGAATTCATACTATTTATATGTTTTGTAAAATAGCAAGCTGAGATGCTTAATTCAAAAATACCAAGATAACAGAGTGCCCTCAGCAACTAGACATTATCAAATGAGATTCCTCCCTGTAAAAAATGCACCCTTAGCAGAGAAAACTGGAACCAGACTTCCAAAACTTAAGAAATAATTGAACTCACAAGCAAAGAAAAAGAGACTTCAAAAGTAAGAACCAGCAGTTTTGAAAAAGAATCAAATAGACTGCATAGAAACAAGTAATTGAAATTTAGACTAAAAGAAAGGGTTAGTTCATTGGACACAGGAGAGATAATTAATGAACGTGAAGATAGAATGCAGGAATTGTACAGCATTTGGCGAAGTGTGACAAAATGCAGAATACAGTGAGAAAAGAATTGACAAGAGAGTGGCATACTGCAACATCTGTAAGAAGCTAATAGACAGTGGAGAAGGCAATTTGCTGAAATTGACAAAGACTGAAAATTCTCAGATTTCAAAACTGCTAAAGGAATAGATTTTGATGTTTTCACCACAAGAAAAAATAAATTGGTGAGGTGATAGCTACCTTAATTAGGCTGGTTGAATATTTCTACAATGTACATTGATCAAAAGATCACATTGTACCCCTTAAATATATACAATTATTATTTGTCAATTAAGAATAAAACAACAACAAAATGCCACTAATTCTCCAGTGACAGAAGTCCATCATGTATTAAGCAAGATTAAAGAAAAAAACTATTAAAAAATGTATGTTAGTCAAATTGTGAAAGACTAGTGGCAAAGAGATTATCTGGTTATTTATTACTTAGAACGTAGTCAAATAAAAAGACAATTCAACCAATAGGAACAGCAATTAGACCAATAGTTGTCTTACACTGACAGATAAGTGTTAGAGAATAGTATCTTTAAAGTGCACTAAAATAAAAATATCTGATTATTGAAATAATATATACAATAAACTAAGGAGTAGGTTAGCATGTAAAAATATGAAGATACATAATTGAACCTCAAATAATGGATTTGAGCTACTGGAGTCCTCTTAAGGGCAGATTTTCTTCTGCCTCTGCCATCCTGAGACAGCAAGACCAACCCCTCCTCTACCTCCTGCTCCTCAGCCTACTCAACGTGAAGATGAAAATGAAGATCTTTATGATGATCCACTTTCATTTAATGAGTAGTAAATATATTTTCCCTTCCCGATGATTTTCTTAATAACAGTTTCTTTTCTTTAGCTTACTTTATGGTAAGAATGCTGTATGTAATTCACAGAACATACAAAATCTCTGTGAATTGATATTTTATATTATCAATAAGTCTTCTGATCAGCAGCAGGCTATTAGTAGTTAAATTTTTGGAGAGTCAAAAGTTATATGGTGACTTTTGACTATGTGGTAGATCAGTACCCCCAACCTCTGTGTTATTCAAAGATGAGCTGTGTTTCAAATAAAAGTTTCAAAAAATTCAAAAATTGAATAAGATTTTTAGATTAAAAGAATTGATAATATTCACTATTTTATTAAAGAAATCCTAAAGAAGACATTTTAGTAAGAAAATAAATTATCATTGGTAAAAGTTTTTAAATAAAAAATAAAAGGCAAAAAAAAGAAACAAAAATGAATTATATAAAATAATAAAAGCTAGTTTAATTATGACTAAAATATAAAGATATTTAAAGCTATAATTCTGGACAAAACAGTGTTGAGTCCTGAGGTAGGAGCAAGGCAAATGAAACTCAAGCCTTGTAAGTTATAGAGATTTGCATTGTCCTGGAAGAAGGTAACAACTCTGATTGAGTTTACTTTGATAATTAAGTTTATAGAAGTATAAGAGAAAAATAAAAATAGATAAAAAGGCACAAACAATACAAAGAAAGAGAAGAAAGAGGGGAAATACAAAAAATTGAAAAGTAAAAGCAAAAAAAAAATGGTAGAAATAAACACAAATACGTCAGTAAATTACAACCCATATAAAGGGACTGAACATTCTAACATAGAGACAGTTTAGCTGACTCTATGAAACATAAACAAAATTCAGCTATTATTATTTACAAAGACAAAAATGTCTGGGGTCATCAGAGCATAGGAAAGCTGAAAACAAAAACATGGAAAAATGGCAACAGTATTTTCAAACTTAATGTTCTCATCTCCTTTGGCTTTTCTTTCATTAGAGTTGGGATTCAGAACTAAGGTCAAGTCTTCCTTTATGCAAATTCTCCCTTATGAAAGAACTTAAAAAATGATCGTGGCCAGTCAGACATTGTCACTGCATCTAAACAACCTTCTTCCGGTTCAATATTTCTTGGCTGATGCCAAGTAGATCAATTTCCAAGTCAGAGTAGCCCAAGGCTATAAGAACTGTAAATAATGACTTTTTACAAAGTGTGAGTCAAGAACATTTCCATGGGAAACAGAGTATCTTAAATGTGTGGAGCACCTTATTATTTATGATCTCTCACATGCGTCATCTCATCTGGTATTCAACTTCAGCCTCCCTGGGTGTTACCAACATCTTTTTATAGACTGAAGTCCCAAGAAATAGATTTACCTAATATATTCTGCATTACGTGGTCAATAAAAACAAATGGATCCACTACCAAAAGTCTCTGTATCTAAATTTAATGCTTTTAACCACATATCAGCCATGTATTCTGCAGCTCTCAAAGCCAGCAGCTGGAGAAGACCAGCTAGCAACACAGACCATCACCCTACAAGACATGGAAGGAATTGTTCATGATTTGTATTGATGAGGTAAAGTAGCAGTTGATACATTATCTACTATCTCATGAAACTCTGCAACACTTCCAATATTGTTTACAAAATCACCTTCTCTCTCAACTAAAAAGATAGAAAAAATAATCCCAGCAGACACCAGTCACTATTTGAAGGTATTAACTCCATAGGTGTTTGAACTCCCAGAACCTGCATCTGCACTGAAAAGTCCTGTATTTAAGTTTATAAAATTAAGACAAACTGAAGTTAATTCTTTTGAATTTCACCATTCTGGAATTAAATGAAGATTATGGTATATTGCACAAACAGAGGGCAATTCCAGTTCTGTAAACTCCACAGTGGAGGAAGTACAGCAGCAAGGGTGATACAAAGAGAACCTTCATGTGCAACTTGCTGTGAAAATCACATCAGCCTAGAGACAGGAAGTCCAGTCTATAGTCAGTGCTTAGCAAATATCAGCTATTGCTATTAATATTAATTTCAGTGACACCCAGCATGTTTTTTGTTAATAATGATGCTTCCAATGTCTTCTGGCAGTATCTTAAATATTCTACTTTTGTGTATGGATTACTCTTATTTTCTTGAAATCTCAGGCTATATTTTTGCATTAAGGTAGAAAATGACTGACAACTTCACAGATTTTGAGAATGGGCTGCACTAGAATAAAGTCATGTGATACTATTTATGTGTTTTATATTTACAAAGGTACTGTTCTCTACCAATGTTGGAATTATTCTCTATTAATAAGAATTAATCAATAGTATTTTTCCCAGCTCAATTTTTTAAACTTTAAAATTAAGCAGTATAAATATAAAAAAAGCTAAGCTAATATGTACTAATATTGATACAATAGTTGCATTGTTCTTGAGTGCTTGGGTTCTTGACTTTCTTCTTACTTCCAAACCTCCCACAGTGCCTTCCTTCCTAGTTTCTTTCTCTTTTCCTTCCTTCCTTCCTTCTTTCCTTCCCTCCTTCTTTTTTCTTTCTTTTCTTTCTCTCACTTTCCACCCTCCTTCCTGTCTCCATCTCTTCCTTCCTTTCTTCTTAACTCTCTTTCTTGATAAAAATTCCAATATAAAGTGTACCTTCACAGAATGCCAGAATTTGGGACAACTGTTTTTTTTTTTTCCTGCATTTCTGCCAGCATGATCTTTTTTCCTTGTTTTTTTTGTTTTTGTTTTTCCCTTGGTGTTTTTGAAAATAGCCATTCTAAGTGGGGTGAGATGATGTCCCACTGTGGTTTTAATTTTCATTTCTGTGATGATTAGTGATGCTGAATATTTTTTCATGTATTTCTTGGCCATTTGTATGTCTTCTTTTGAGAAATTGCTATTCAGATTTCTTGTCCATTTTTAAATCACATTATTTGCTTTATTGTGTTGTTTAAGTTCTTTGTATATTCTGGACATTAATCTCTAATTGAAGGTTGCCGTTTCACTCTGTTAATCTTTTCCCTTGCTGTACAGAAGCTTTTTAGTTTGATATGGTTCATTTGTTTATTTTTGCTTTTGTTGCTGTGTTTTTGTGGTCTTAACCATAAAATCTTTGCCCAGACAAGTATCCAGAAACATTTCCCCTATGTTTTCTTCTAGTTGTTTCATAGTTTTGGGTCTTACATTTAAGTCTTTAATCCATTTTGAGTTAATTTTTGGGTATGGTGAGGGCTAAGGGTCTAGTTTTATTCTTCTGCCTATAGATATCTACTTTTCCCGGAACCACTTATTAAAGAGACTGCCCTTTCCCTAATGTAAGTTATTGACGCCTTTTTAAAAAATCAGTTGGCTGTAAATATGTAGTTTTATTTCTAGATTCCCTACTCTGTTCCTGGTCTATGTGTCCATTTTTATGCTGTTTACGTTACTATATCTTTGTAGTATATTTTGAAGTCAGGTAGTGTGATACCTCCAGCTTTTTTTTTTTTTATTTAAGTTTGTTTTGGTTATTCTAACTAGGACTCTTTAGAGGTTTTCCTGGTGGATATTTGGCACCAATGTAATTATACATAAAATGTAAATGGAACACTTGTGTGCTTTGCTATAGAACTTTCAAATCTAAGCAGTATTTTCCTTAGAAAGTTGATTAATAGATTCATTCATTTATTCTTCCATTCATTCATCTACGCTTGGACCTAAGAATTCTTCCATCCATTAATTTCCTCAAAACAGTTTTTGAAAATGATTAGACCACTATATGCCAGGTGTTAAGTGCTGACGTGTGCAAGACAAAGTGGCTGCCCTCATAGAAATCCCTGTTATCTAAGGATAATCTTCTTTGAAATTCATGTTCTTCTTGTAAAGTCAATGAAATTATTTTTATAGACAGAAAACATTTAGGAAAGCATTTTCTACAACTAATTAGTACTATAAAGAAAAAGAATTATTAAATTCCATGTTTGCAAAGAAGGCCAATAAAGACAAAGGAAAGCTTAGAAGGGATAAGATCTCTGGAATTGCTGAAATCATAGTGACACATTTTTTCAGGTGCTGCTCTTGGAAGTTTGTGACAATACTATCTAGAATTTAATGGCTCATGATGCCTTATTTACTATGAAGAGTTTTTTTTTTGGAGAATTCAGGTTCGTAAATATAACAAGAAACACAAAGTCAGTTAGGAATCAAACAACTTTAGCAAGGCTAAAGGTAGCAACACATCTGCCTTGTAAACTAGTTTAATGTCTAATAGCTGCAATTGTCATGAAAGGCTTCTTGTACAGGAGTGTATTCTTTGTGCTAAATATATCCATGTTAATTTGTAATGCAGCCACTTTCTCAATTGAAATGCAAAATGTTCCAAAAGAACATATGTCCAGCAACTTCTTTAGCTTTAGCTTAAGAAACAGTTTGTGTGTTTCTTTTTCTATTCTTTTCTTTTCCCTCTCTTCTCTTCTGCTGCTTTTTCTCTTTAATCAAGACAGCAAATGCCTGCTATGTGCCTGGGAGACAGCCATATTTTTGCTGAGAACTGTGAATCCAACAGCCTACTGAACACATTATGAGGTACAACAAATTAAGTACATAGTGTTTGCCACTCTCAAGAGGTAAGCAAATTTTTGAGATAAAGAATCAAAAATGCCTAGTGATCAAGAGCTGCTAAATTCATTAATGAAATGAGTGGACAGGAAAGGGAGAGACTAACATTAGGCTGTAGTTTTCTGGGAAGGCTTCAAAAGCACAGTATAAAAAAAACTACTTGAGAGGAGTCATGAATTTTCTGTACTGTAGTAAGCAGACAGGGAATGGAAAGAAAGTGTAGTGAAGGAAGTGAAGCTGCAGACGCTGAAACGTCCAGTGGCAAATAACCAGAGATTGACTAGTTCATAACGGGGGGAGTTTTATGGGTTGAATTGTGACCCCTCTCTTGTATGTCAAAGGCCTGGCCCCCTGTACCTCATATTGGGATCCTTTTTAGGAATAGAGTTGCTGCAAATGTGATTAGTTAAGATGAGGTCATACTAGAGCAGGGTAGAGCCTTAATCCAATATGATCGGTACTCTTACAAAGAAAGATTGTGGGCACAGACATGCACACAGGGAGAACACCAGGTGCAGATGTAAGCAGAGACTAGAGTGTAAAGATGTCAGCAGAGACTAGAGTGACACTTCTATATGACAAGGGACACAAACTACCAGAAAAGATTATCCACAAACCCCTAGAAGCTAGGAGAGCTTCCTGGAACAGATTCTCTCTCACAGCCTCAGAAAGAACCAATCTTGCAGACACCTTGATCTCAAACTTGTGGTCTGCAGAACTGAGAGGATGATTCCTGTTGTTTAAGCAGCCGAGTCTGTGGTACTTTGTCCCCTCAGCTCTAGGAAACTAACACAGCGGAATGAACGGAGGGGCCCCTTATCCACAATATGTATTTCCTTTGGGGACTTGTGTTGGAAAGAGCCCTCCATGGGGTCATCCATACTAGCTGACTGTCTCCTTTGATTGAATTTGCACTTTTGTAAAATCAGGAGGTATGACCACCCAAAATAGTATTTAAATATATACTACATGTTATTAGAATGCCAATAAAGGCTAACCCAGAAGTCTCTATACCTCATTAACAGGCCCTCAAAGACAGCACTAATTAAATCCTGGAAACTACAGGGTTTTGAGCAGTTGGAATTTATGTTTTAAAAATAGGCAACTTTTGTTTCCTCCCAGCTCTAAAATCTATAATTCTGGTTGTGACACACTTATCACCCACCAGTTCTTATGTTCATTTGGATCTTTCTGGATTTCTTAGAAAGTGCCAAGAAAACATTTGCATTCTGGCATACATACTGAACTGGACATTGCCATGAGGATTTTAATAAAATGAAAGAAGCACGTGGCTCCCAAATGGTTATCAGATCCTGCTACCTCCTACTGTTTGAGAAGAAATGAGTGCTTTTAAAAATTTTTTTTAAGTGATCTCCAAATTTTGGTGCATAAGATTTGTGAGTTTTTTATTTTTTTAAACAAGTCACAATGAAATGATGTGGTCTTAAGATGTGGGCTACATGGTGCTGTTATAGCAGAAGTGGGTCCTCAGTAAATCTTGTGTATGGTGAGCTGGTGTTTACTGGCTACTTAGTCAATGCTGTGTGCCCACTACCTGTTATAATGGCAATCTCCATGTAGTTACTGTTCACCTCTTCTCACCTCTCCTTCCTACCTTGTCACCCTTCACAGCAGAGAAAGTAGAAAGTTCACCAGCCCAAAATAAAATCTGCATTAGGAAACACAAAGAATGTCAGATGTATCATCAAAGCTATTGGCCTTGAACTTCATTCTGCTTTGGATTAGAAAAGTCATTTCTCTTTTCTAATTTAATTATCTGATTTCCCTTCGAAATGCAATGCAACCTGCTAATTTGTGACTTTCTCTGAATATTGTCTTCTTATTGAAGGATAAACTTGATGTTTATGTTTATATGCTATAATGTTTAATAAATAATACATGCCAAAGGAGTGACTTAGACAAGTTGTATGTCCTCTCTGAGCTTCAGTTTCTTCATATGCAGATGAGAATATTAACATCCATCTAAGCAATGTTGCAATGACGTAGTGATATGTGCGAAAGCACTGGATTAGTAGTTCTGCATTGTCAGCAAGCTGATTTCAGCGGAACAAGGGATTTATTGAATGGATGAATAGTTAACAAAACACCAGAAGGCTAAAAAACATGTGAAGAATATAGGTAATATCAAAGGAAGATCAGACAGAGAGAATCACAGCAAAACAAACAAACAAACAAACAAAAAACCAACAACAACAAAAAAAAAAAACAAAAAAAACTGCTCTGCAGAACCAGTTAGGTGAAAAGAGAGCAGCTGTCACCATG